>NC_079172.1:21555332-21727832 GCF_947568905.1 Ostrea edulis | reverse complement strand
AGAGGGCCCTTAGGCCTAGGGTTAATACATATTGCTTTATAACTTTTCTTTTGTGGAAAAGGGTCTGTATTATTTATTTAACTTAGTATACTGTAAACATACATTTTAGCAGTAATCATGAATTGGCAGATTTGGAGCAAAGTCTCTGTATGAATTTGTTTTATTCTTATATGATGCATTGGGCTGTGGATATTGGTCTGGACAACTCATTTAGAAGAGAACCTAGCAATTGAAAATTATTTCTTAAATATTAAAAGCTTGAAAATGATTTAGGATATTCATATTCATTCATTTTGGCCACCCCCACAAAAATTTATACAATTATTCTTATCATTTTATACAATTAAGACATAATGGAACATTATGCGACTAAACTTATTCAATTTATTTATACTCAAACATATCTTTAGTTTTATTTTCATGATTTTTAAAAAGAGCTGGTAAGCATCTGTCCTTTAAAGGAAATTATCACTTTAGTCATTTTTCAAAGCACTAATACACCATTTGTATTGATTTTTGTTATATACAATGTACATGTATGTACACCTTTAGTTCTACACATCAGTAAGTTGACTAAACAATATGAAAACAGTTAAATTATGTTCCTCATAAAATGTTATGGACTCTATGTCATTTCAAATGTTTGCATACAAAAGAAATTGTGCATGTATTGCACATAAAATGTTGACAAATATGACAATAAGAGATTATAACTGAACATTATTGCATTCATATTTCACTGGTAATAGTTTATACTGCCAAAGGTCTTTGACCTATCATAAATATGATTTTAAAACTGAACATATTTTACATAACCGCAGTTATTGCCAACCCTTACAAACAAAGATACATTGCTGGATCATGTAAGTGCTCTACCAAGCCCCTATCTTTGCTCCTCACGAAAATGTTAACAGCTGTGAAGGAGAAACTTCCAACTTACTGTGCGACTACATATGCCAGAAGTGGTGTTAATCAAATGTGGATTCTAAAATATTCTAAAGAACGTTTAGTAAACTTGAAATCACAGAATTTTTCCCAAATCAATAGCATTAAAACCTATGACTTTTCAACACTATACACGACCATTCCTCACGATAAATTAAAGACTAGACTTTTTGACATCATAGACAGTTGCTTCCTCAACAAAAACGGAAAACGGAAATATTCATATCTAGTGATCAGTCATTCAAAAACTTACTTTGTTAAACACCACTCTGATTCCACGCACAAGTACTCTGAAGTTGAAATAAAAAATATGCTAGAGTTCCTCATTGACAATATCTTCGTGGTCTTTGGTGATCAGGTCTTCCAACAGTCTGTTGGAATTCCCATGGGCACGAATTGTGCTCCTTTGTTAGCTGACCTGTTTTTGTATTCATATGAAGCAGAATTTATTCAAAAACTTCTACGTGAGAAGAAAAAATCTCTCGCTGTGACCTTCAATTCGACTTTTAGATATATCGATGACGTTTTGTCTATTAACAATGATAGCTTTCATTCATATGTCGATTTGATATATCCCTGTGAGCTCGAAATAAAGGACACCACAGAGTCGTCCACTTCTGCTTCATACTTAGATATTTTATTGAAAGTAGACATTAACGGCAAACTAACAACTCAACTGTATGACAAACGGGATGATTTCAGCTTCTCCATCGTCAACTTCCCACATTTATGTAGCAATATTCCATTATCACCTGCATATGGTGTTTATATATCTCAACTGATTCGATATGCAAGAGCTTGTTCGGGGTATAGACAGTTTTTAAATCGAGGTAAGCTACTAACAAACAAGTTGATGGTACAGGGATTTCAACAGTCTCGATTGAAGTCAGCATTTCGCAAATTCTATGGTCGTTATAACGATCTAGTTCGTCAATACAACCTCGCATTGGGTCAACTGCTGTCTGACGTGTTTCATACCGATTGTTAAGCCGTTCTTGGCACACTGATTTTGACTGCGGATAACTCCGTTTACCTGATCAGGATATGGGGCTTACGGCGGGTGTGACCGGTCAACAGGGGATGCTTACTCCTCCTAGGCACCTGATCCCACCTCTGGTGTGTCCAGGGGTCCGTGTTTGCCCAACTATCTATTTTGTATTGCTTGTAGGAGTTATGAGATTGATCACTGTTCGTTATCTTCACCTTGCATATATTTGTGACTGGTAATAAACATTATGTAATGCTGATTAGGGTACAGTTCATTTGACATAATAAATACCTTTGCAAATTCTAACATTGTTAGCAAATACAATTTATCATTCAATCGAATCTTGACTGACATTTTTCATACAAATTGTAAGGTCATTATTTTCACACTGAACTGTCTGCAGATTTATCCGTTTAACAGAATTGGACAAGTAGTAGACTGCGGGTGCACCAGTGATCCCACCTCTGATGTTTTTGGAGGTCCGTGTTTGCTCTGCTCTGTATTGTTCTAATGGAATTTTGACAATGATTGCTGTTTGTTATATTCATATTTCATATAGAAAAAAGATTTACATATACAAGTATAATGTAATGGTAAACAAGTGCAAAACATGAAATTACAGAGTTAAGTACAATATAATAGCATAGATATTGACATCTTGAAAATCACTGACAAAGGAACAACACTTGTCATATTGATCACAAGTTAAGTTCACTGTCCATCATTCCCATTATCTCCATCCATGTCCTCTTCTTCCAAATCAGAGATTGGTATCCCAAGTTTAAGGCGATTTGCCGTTGTTAAAACACTTAGTTTGAACATATTCTTGTCAAAGTTAAATGGTGTTTCGGTGACCTTGCTTGACTTTGAAAGTTCTCTGCCTCGAACATAATTCCATATATGCAACTGTTTTAAGGAATTCACCAACGTCATCAAATCAGTTTGGTCGTCCCCTTTCTTATGTGTTGTTCCTTTGTCCTTGATTTTCAAGACTCTGTCAAAGTTGACTGACATATCACTGATAACAGGGGCTGCCTTTGAGATGGTCACTATGGCATGTTCAGTCTTGTTTGCACCTAATCCCCTGATGAAATCTTTTGATACTCTAACCTCATTCTCTTTCTGAATGTCTGCAGCTTTATTCTTTCCTTTGCCTCCTTTAGGGTTGACGTAAGATGATAACCTCACACGCAATGCAAGTCTTGGAGAGAGCATAACTTCACTTTTAAGAATATAGTTAATGCACTCAACAAAGTACTTTGATAGAGCACTATGACTATAAAAGAAAGGGATCATAATTTTCAATATCACATTAGTGCGATAAATGTCTCCTTCTTTGATTGTATCTTGCAAGTTGAGAATAACATAATACTACTGAATAAAGTTTCGCACATAGTTGTTCAAGTCATCTGCTGGAGCAATATTAAGAGACCGCATTACTGTCATGTTCATTATTCCATTTTCAGTTGGCAAGCATACTGTCCAGCCAGTCTTGGTAAAGCTGTTCTCTTTGTGAGTTGAAAAGACATAAGTTTTGCTATTTAAGCATAATGGAAATGATACAGTATTTCCTTCCATTTTGCCACTAACTTCCACTTTAAGTTCTGCAGCCGGAACTGATACCTCCAACTCCAATATCTCTGTATTCATTTTGTCATCCTGCATTGAAAAATAGTTCATAATATTTCTAGTAATTATTTGATAGACATGGAAATAACATAAAAACTTAAGCAAGATGTACATACATCAAGCTGAAAATGAGGTAAACTATAGTCTAGTATCTCCTCCATTATGGTATCAAAAATTTCCTCTTTTGGTTTGTTTTGCGTATACTTCATGTTGTTTTTCAGCAATGGGTGTTTAGGACTATCCTCCATGCTATCCATTTTGAACAATTTCATTGCAAGAACCAGAAGGTATACCTTCCCTACTAGGAGTACAAACTCTTCATGTGCCTGAAATACATGAATAAAATAAAAGGAATTTAAAAAAAAAAGCTTTAAATACCTTTAAGGTACCATTCTTATGCAATATGGACAGCATTGACTACAACCTTTAAATGTAGATGCACATGTATTTACTTAATACTGAAATCATTGAAGAAATTTTTAGGGAAAGCATTAAGAAACTCGTTATACATCTAACACCGGTACTAACCTCGAACCTGCTTTTCACTTGACCATTAACGTTTGTCCTTTGAATGAGCAGTTTCAAATTCGCTAATGTTGCAGCACCGCGAGCACATTTTGTTGAGTAAAATCTTTTAAATAACTTCTGAAAAATAAATTTTACTTATTTGATATATCATACTTTCATGCAGTTTAAAAGATTGGCTGAGAAACATGCAAGACATGATTTCCTCTGTGACCTGAGTCTTGTGCGTTTTTGGTGTTCAAATCTTTGATGTTACCATTAATAACAATATGCAATTTTCATATTGTTTGCAATTGTAAATTACATTTAATAGCTAGGTAATTAAACAAACACTCAATGGTGATACTCTATACTTTTAAAAGTAATTTAAATTAACAGTTGGAGATATTTTGCTGTACATAGTTCAAAGTAAATTAACAATCAACCTCCAGAAAATCCATCAAAGTGTGAAACATTTCCACTATTATTGGATGGAGATGCTCCAGTCTCTCAACTTGAGTATAACATCCTCTTCTCAAGTTCTTCGCACTCTGAAGATTAACTCTGGTCAGCTGATCACCACCTACTACAATCTTTAATCTCTCCAGTTCACCACCTGTAAAACATTCAAGGCCAAGTCCAGCAAGTTCATAGTCTATGAACTACTAAAACATGCCAACAGAAAATATATGCCCCTCATGTGGCAATATTAAAAAGGACATTTAGAATGATAATGAAACCAATGGGTCACCTACTGGTCAGGGGCAAACATAATACTAATTGAGTTTGCTCTTTATCAGACCTAAATCTCATTAAAGTTAATGTACTTCTCAAGAGGTACCAGTGTACCAAATTTGATGTCGGTAAAGGAAGTGGTTCTCTAGATATTAAGCTGACAATATCTTCTACAGTGTCTATGTTGTTTGAGCCTTGGCATTTGTGACCCTAAAAATCAATAGGGGTCAACTTTTCCTTATGGGTTACAGATGTGCCAAGTTTGATGTTTGTCAAGCAAAAACTTCTCAAGATTTTGAGCAGACAACACTGGGTCTACTAACCGACTGCCAGACAGGTGCAAAATAAAAAAGGAGGCATAAAAATGAGATTAGAATATCAAAACCAATATAACCAGCCAAAGCTACTTTCACTAGCATAAAAAATTTATATGTCTTAGCTAGCGATGTTTCTGATGATTTGTATCTTTAAAATTTATAACGATCATGTTCAATTTTACATGTTGCAATGTTAAACAAAAATTTCATGGCCTTGGATAAATTAAGGATAATAAAATACCTCTTCCAGCTTTAGAATAGATTGTGTTCACATGTTTCTCCAACTCATTCATGATTTGAATGCACTGATCATGATACATTTCATTCTTCAACTGTAAAGGAAGCCAAAAAAAATTTGACTTCTGACACATCACTTTGTCCATATCATGGGGAATATGTGTTGGTATGATGGCATTCATCCAATCTAGTCCCTTGATATTTTGTGTCAGTTCTCTACCTATCAAATACTTAAGTGATTTTCGGTACACAGTCATTTCATCTGTAGATGGAATAAACATTTGAGCATCAATGCTGTTAGCATCTCCAACTGCTGTTGTGTCTTCAAGATGGTCTAAACGCACACAGTCAAATGTGAAACCAGTAGCAAAATAGTGCAAGTCTTTGTTTTTATTGTTCATTCTGATGTCATTTGTTTTCACAAATAAGTCTAAATTATCTCCATTAATTTTGCCATCCATACCATTGGAACAATTTCTGACAATTTGGTCGGAACTGTAATCCGAAAAGTCTTCAAGCAAGTGCCTTTTCGATTCATGTGACAAAGTAATATGAACTTGGTTCAACCTCTGGAGCAGTTAAAAAATCAAATACATTTTATGATGAATAAAACTTTAGGGAAAGATTCAAGAAGTTTCTTTTGAATATTTAGACAAGAAATGCTTTAGCAATTGATTAAGACAGAAAAGACAATGTATATATACATACTTGACTGTTTATCTGGCATTAATTTCCATCATAATGTGGTTGTATATTAATAACTTATGATGTAAAAACTACCAAATTAAGGACCCTCTATAGACTTCAAACTTTTGTTGGAGTAATTTAGAAAACTATACCATATACAGTTGTAATTATGGAGTATATTTATTTCACTTTCAACAAAGCCCCCCCCCCCTTCCAGAAACTGTTTCAAGACAGTGACCCTATTCTGACCTAACAGAATGTTAAGAATGCATAAATTGATTACAAACTGAATAGACTAGGGATTTCAATTGATACATTCTAGATCTGAGGGTTGACCTAAACTGCATAAAAATACCACAGAAATGAGAATTATAACTCTTTAGTGTGCAGTGTATAAAGGGGTCCTTAATGTCAAATAATGAGTATTGTGGTTCCTAAAGTTATCATTACATGTTTTTATTATATTTATGGTCAGTTGACAATAATTTCAGTTACGGGAGAAGCAATTGGTCAAAAATAGAAAGTTTAAAATGCACAAGGCACAGGTCATATATGAAACCACATACTCCTTGTTTGACATCATGTTAGTATAAATTTAAAAAACAATAATTCTATTGCAAAATAAAATTTAAAAATAACATGATAAGAATACCTTGTTGTCTGCATGATACTGTATTGCGAGAGCTGTGTAGATTCTTTGCACTGCAGAAATCTGCTTGTTTCTGGCATGCAAGATGATTCCATAAATGGTACCAATCATCACAACCTTATTCTCATCACAAACATTGTGTCCCAGACAGGTAGACAACACATACAACAGAGAGGGACAGTTACACTCCAACTCATTTACAGCTTTAGCAAATCAATTATCATTCATCAAAACTTCTGGGCTTCGTTGCCATAACACACTGACCCCTGGGTGACACAGTTTTTTCAATTGTGCGTCCAGCTTCACTAGTTCATCAGATAAAGTGTATGAATGAACTGCGGATATGGATCTCTGAAGATCATCATCGGTGTTGGTTTCTGATTCCTCAGTAATCAAACTATAGTCATGATCTGGTCGAATGTTAAATTCACAAGAATTACATGCACTTTCAACTCCTCCTTGGGATCTTGAGTACCCATGGTCAAACAAACGGTCTGGTACCCATGGAGATTGGAGAAGGCAATGTTATGTTTTCAGGCTCATTGACAGCTGACAACAAAAATCTACAAACTTTAGATTCTTTGTTGGACAATTTGTTTTCAGTAGAATTTTTGCCTAAGTTTAATATTTTCAACTTCTCAACAGAACTTAATAAATTTCCTACTACAGTGTTTTTCTTCAATGCAGATGGTGGTGTTTTTGAAAGTCTTTTGGTACGTTCCATCGAATCAATTTGTTGTTTAAAAGTTAATAAGGCATCTTTCACAAAGGCTACTGCAGCAGAGCATTTCTTGAAACAAACCTCACAAAGTTTCAAACCAACCATCACATGGACATTATGAATTTTCACTCCTAAAAAGCACCAAAAAAGTTTTCAAAATGCTTTACACATCACAGAGAGTTCGTAATAAAAGAGACATCATTATGTATGGTGAGGCATAACTATTAACTAATCCTCAGTTTTTCAATAATCATATTATATATTATCACGTACAGTCAAATCTCACTATCTCTAAATCGATGGGACCAAGAAAACCTTCAAGATATCCAAGGATTCGACATATCAAGGGTAAAAACTTAAATAATGAGTGGTTTGGACTTCCAAATTACATCAACAAATCCATGGTGTTTGAGATACCAATATTCGAGATACCGAAGTTCAACTGCATTATATTTGAAATGGCATGTACAGAAATAACGTGCAGCTTTTCAGTGCCATGCAGGGCTATCAATAATTTCGAAGTGAAGACTGAAGAGTTGAATTTATCCATTTGAAGAGGTTGTTTTAGAATTATCTCCAATAGTTTAATTTGCCTATTATGAAATTCAGTGGTAAATTCTGATCATTGAAACTGTGATATATCGCCTCCTGTCTCCCATTATTGTAAGCCCTGATTCCGTATACTGTATAGGTCATGATCAAGAATATTACCTAAAAAATCCTCAACTGTATCCTGATAATTTTCATTTGTAGCCTTCTGTTGGCTGAAAGAGTGCAACCTCCTGGATGATGAAGCACAAAGTAAACAGGAACTCAATGGGATGAGTTTTTGAGGAGTTGCAGATTCCATCTTGTGCTCCATGTTTGCTTGTCACATGAGAAAACTAACATAGCGTAGCACTGACCATGTCAGATATTATCATGCAAGGAGTTCCCATCATAGACATTAAAGTCACATCACCCTGAAATTTTTTTTTCTTGAGGAAAAGTATGCAGAATATTTTACTACAAAAACAACTATTAGTATGACAAAATATCAATAGGGTGTGCCCAATAGCTTTACCTGCTATAGAAGGTATGGCTTGTAAAGTACTGAATATCACATCCTCAAACGTGACCTATATATCAAAGAAGTCCAGCAATGTACTTGCATGTATATACATAAACTCTACATATGGTCAACAAGGTCTATTAAGGAATCTTTACCTCCAAGACTCTGAAATAGAAAGATTTTATGGCTTTTTTTCTTACAATAAATAGGCAACGTAACTGATACCAACAATTAATTATATTTATAGGGTGTGCCTAATTAATTTACCTGCTATAGGAGGCAGGACCAATACACTGTGTCTGTAAAGTCATTGCGAGAAAATATGATATCATTCATTTATATTAATACCTACAAAAATGTTCTATAGCTTCAGCAGCACATTTTCAATCGTTCTTTCAATCTTTGGCGCAATTTATAAACGAAATAGTTCCCTTCCCAACATTCAAAGCGTGCTATGGTTGCAAGCCTATTACGTCCGAGGTTAATGTTGAGTGCGCGAGACATCCGAGTAGTTCCGAGTGAATAACTACCTCTATTTTCCCCGTCAAGAGGAGCAACTCAGAAAACATTTCTTTGGACCTTTGCAGTAGGCCCCCTTTCTGAAACGGACTAACATTAATACTAATATTTTATATATAGATGTTAACCCTGTACACGCGAGTTCTATTCTTCCTCAGGGCATTTTTACAACACATGTACATAGATGTACAATATTAAGAAATAAACTTAAATGACATAATACATATGTACATACAATCAAAGCAGTAGTTACATTTACTACAGATTTTCAAACGTTGGTTTACGGTGCTGATGATAATTATAAGTAATTTTTGAAAACAGGTAAATGGCAATTAGTTCCACAACCTAACACCTGAATACTGGAAAGAATTTTTGAATAGGTTTGTACGAAGCTTTCGTAAACGGAGATCATGATTTGATTCGGATAGCAAAGTGCACTGTGTAGAAGAGTTCAGAGACATAATTATGCAAGGATCATGTCACTAAATATTTTGAATAGTAATGAGTATTTATGAAAGTTGACTAATTCTTATACTGTGAACTACCGAGGGTTTTCGAATAATGGTTTTGACTCACTGTTTGTAGATCCCGGTAAAATGTCGATCGATCAGACGGTAACACATATCTATACTTATGAATTACACATGTAACATTTTTTGTCAATAAACCCTGAAACGCTTGCTCCAGAGTTACTGCTTGCACCTTTAATTTTGTTTCATATGTGAAGTCCGTAACTAAGCTATTATAGCTAGATATTTAGAAAGAACAGCGGCACCCCTGGGGCCTTAGGGGCGGGGCAAAAACTGCCAAAATTGACAATTTTTTCAAAAATCTTCTTCTCTAGAACCGCACACGTGTAATAAAAAATTAAATGCAAAGTGATCTAGAGTTGGAAGGCCTCTACCAAAATTGTAAATTTCATGATCCTCGGGGTGGGGGTTCTGACCCCAGGGAGGGGCCAAACTTTGTATATAGTGTTTATTTCTGAAACACTTATGACAAAAATCATGAACCAGTCCCTTTAAGACAAGCAAGGGGTACTGAAAACTTATTCTAATCCGAATCCCTAATGATATGTACAGATGAAGACAACGAATACTGATAGTGTTATTTAGTGTTAACTAGATTTTAACTGTCCGTTAAAGTTACATCACGTTTGGACAACTGGATACTGATATTTTGCGTTGTTATACAAGCATTAATCATTCATCTCATTCACATTTTCTACCTTTTTCGAATTTCTCAATGATTGTAGAAAGTAGTGAAGATTTAAAGGAATTACAGGGATTGCAGTTACATGTACCCAATGTGTTGGTAGAATTTGCCATAAAAAGGTGAGATACCGGGTAGTTCGATAACACAAGGACAAGAACACCAGCCCCTCGAATTGAATTGTTTATTCTGAATGTTCCACGATCGAGGGATCCACGTGTACTTTCATAAGTATTTCATGGCTAGGAATTGATTAAGAAGGGTGGGGGTCAGCAAACTTGGTTGGTCGTTGGATGTAGCTTTTAATTAGGCACACGGCGTCTAAGCTAGATTCATGATTACATTGGCCACCAGTTACATATAAAATGTATCTTATCCGTCAAACCCCTGGGAAAAGAACAAGTTACTTGACAAGAGCATATTCCAATGGGCATCAACCGAATCTGATTTCATTGTTCAGCACCGATTTCAACCATTACTATGTAACTTTATTACCAGGGTCTCAATGTACCGCAATCAAATGTATTCCACGTCAATGAGAGCTAATGCATATCTGTTATAGGCTCGAGGCTTTGGTCAATCATCAAGATCAATTTATGGATTTTTGTGTGTGCGTGTTTTGAAAACATTGGTTTGACGTCTTTCTTATCCATTACAACTTTAAAATGTCCAATGCGCTGTATGTATTTAACGATAATGATTTTTCCGGGTATTACCCCGGTACGATTTAGACCCTATAGAATATTTTCTCATTTCTTGAAAGTATCATCAACATGAACATCAGATGTGTATTTTTCATTTTATTGCAGATGTTCGATGTATTATACAGCTGTATTCTTCCGCCCATTAAAACTTTCTATGGAACTTGTCTTTGAATTTTTTCGACAATGGTAGATGGGTACTGTGCTGTTAATTTTAAGGGTGTTACGGAGATTGGACCCGCTGACACCGATGCATGGATGGAGAATTTTTAACTAAACTTTACTTTAGTACAATGGATGGTGTATAATCCTAATTAAGGTGCAGCACGGAGAAAACCGCATAGAAAGGCTACTGCTGTTTTTACGCTCCTTCGAGAATCAGCTGGTTCGCGCGGATATTTGTCAACAATTTTGATTTTAATTGTTTTTATACTCTCATTTGGACAGCCAATTTAGCACTAATATTTTAGTGAACTACCACTTTATCTTGGAATGTAAATCCCTATCCACTTTACGGAAGGAATATTTGGCTTCCATGTATTACCAAATGCACTGAAATTGAGAGAATTAATGACAAAAGCAAACTTTAAGGCATGAATAAAAATTTGTATATTTATTTCTAAAATTCCGGAGTTTGTCTGCTGTCTTCCCTAACAGGTAAAGAAGGTGTTGCACGTCTCATGTTAATTTCCCTAAAGGTGTTGCACGTCTCATGTTAATTTCCCTAAAGGTAAGGCATGAAAGATTGACAAAATTCAGTGATTCAAATATATGATAAAACCAATTGTGGAACTTATGTCTTGATTCCAACATTTTTGAAAATAAGTTAAAAGACGTGCATTGACAAAAATTAGACAAACTAATTCAAGGTTAAATCAAGCAATAAGCGATTTCTATGATTTTTTAATCCCCGAATTTCAGAAAAACTGCCTCCGTGAAACAAAATAAATTTAGCTTGAACTTGTTCTTCAAGTTTTCCTCTAAAAAAACTGTCGCTTTGAAATTTTGCTTTGGTTTTTTGTTGTCAATTTCAAAACATCGAAACGACTTCACTGATATTATTTTCAGCTTCTCCTGTACGTTAATTTTCCTTAGTAATGCATGGTCTACTGTGTGGTTAAGTGGATAAGGTTGTCAACTATTATAGGTAGCGATGTCTTTTTTTTAAAACGACCGGGTTCGACTCCCTCGCGAACACATTTTTTTTTTCATATTACGTTTTCCATCTAGATTTTTTTTTTCTTAATTGAAACACGCTTCTAGTTTTTATAAATGTTTCATGTCAAATCTCTGTTTATTACCATGTGCTGAGTTTGAAATAAGCTTCCAACCTAGACACTGTTTAGTTTGTGAATAGGACTCTCAATAAACACGCCGAAAACAGCATGCAATACCTATTTTAATAGTCAAGGCTGCTAACTAGAACTTGTATGTTTTTCTGAGTGAAAGATGTTGACATAGGCATGGTGCCTTTTACGAAAAACCGTTGTGTACTTTGCAAACTTTAAGGCCAAACAAGTTAAATAACCGTTAAACAGTTTGAGTGGATAAGATGATATGTATTCCAGTAGCAAATTGCTACATATGTAATGGTGAATCAATGTTTTCAGGTGCATGTACTTCGAATAGCATATGTTGAACTTTATTAACGCGTATTAAACTTCTCATATTTTGTTGGTTTTTTTTGGTCAGAGTTATTTTCAATTGCCAACTGTTGATTGTAGAAAATAATCCATACGAGTATAAGAGCTTTTAGACTGTACTAGTAGTACAAAATATTAAATATTTGATACACTCGTGACATGTAACCGTATTTATTGTATCTGATACTCAGGGAAAAAAGACAATGTCATTTTCACGATTTCAAAAGTTGTTTAGACTACATATTTAATGTATTGACACATAAAATGTATTAGGCTTGCCCTTAGTACTGAGGAATCCTACAGGTCTTTAAATGGCAAATACGCAATAAGACTATAAATATGGATGAAGGTAAGTTCTACATCACGAGTGCTGGCACGGAGCTCCGATTAGGGAAAATTCCCGCTTCGGTGCAACAACCTCTTTTTTAAATATCCAAATCTCTCATACATAATCATATCTTTGTACACATTATGCCCCACCTCTCTCTTGTGCTAATGAACATATATATGCATGTATTATTGTCCCCCACCGCTAACACAGGCAGTTGCATCGCTTGGGGTTGAATGTATTATTAAAGAGTAAAGGTATAGAACTCTAAATATAGGGTACCCAAGTTAGCTGATGTAAAAACAATAAACTAAATGAATATGAAATTCTACTTTGTATTCTAATATATTCATACGTAATCAACTACATTACTACCGAAATTCCGTATGCTTCCCAAGATATGCAGAAATGAATTCGGAAAAATGTGTATTATTAATTGGTCGACTTTTAGCTGGGCTCTGGCACTATACGATTAAAACAGATTGATTGATTGATTGGTTTGATGTTTTTCGCCACATTCAAATTTTTTTTCAGTTAACGATTAAACAGAATGTTTGAACATTGCAACAAGCTATTACATAGAATGTGCAGCATAAGATATTTCTAAAATGCATTTCTTACCCCAATTCATAAAATGAAGTCCGTAACACATTCAAATGACTGAAAATGGTAAAGTCGTATGTACTTTCATTATCACAACCATTTTGATCGGTGCCACTAACTACATCATTATTATAAATCTTCAAACACCTGTGCTAATGTGGTTTAGATAAATATAGACATAACTAGAGCCAAGCTCGTTGCAACGCAACGAGAGGTCTTCCGTCGGAGCTGTATGACATAAAAACCTTAAACTTGACCATATGTCCTTGGGTCAGGTCCTAATGCAGCCTAGTTAACATGAAAATACAGGAACCGTACATGAGTATGTGTGTGTGTGGAATATAACTATCGCCTTCATTCCCTCTTGATATGTTATACGTAACATCACCCCGGGAAAAATTATTTGAAATACTTATCCAGTGATTTTACAAAAGACGAATACAAGTTAAGTTTTTAGAAAGAAAATAATCAACTGTACTGTGACAGGAAGATAAGTACTGTAACGATATAAGTAGTTTGGCTACGCTGGCGATTCTGACTTCTCGTATGTACTTATGAAATAGTTTGAGAATTTAATATATATCATTGAAATGAAGCTTTAAAAGTGTACTATAAATTTTTATCGTTAGGTGTTTAATAAATTTATACTACTCAAGTACATGCGTGTATGATCTCATTCCACGAAGCAGTCTTTTGAGGCGCGCGTGTTTGTGGGATTAAATTCTTTCAGCGTTTAACTTTTCAGTCCCAATAATGAAGAAAAAATTACTATTTAAATTTATGAAATTTATGGCTCAGGGCATACAATAAAGGTTTATAGCTGTTACCAATATTTTATCATACAACAAAATTATGATAGCATAATATTCCGACTGAAGAGAATGATTCATTGAGTTTGAATTATTTATACATACAAATCAAATAAATTGCTCTCAAATCGTGAATATTTTATTAAACTTTAATATCTATCTGCGTAAATACATGTAGGTATATTATGTACACAGTGCGCACAGAAGTCGTGTATGAATTTCACGCCAGGGCACGTGCCGAAGTAAGTTATACGCATATTTTCCCCCTTCACCTACCTAATGATACGGTTACCTGTTTGCGGGTCAAGCTTTTTACTCATATATAACACAATACTCGAGAAAAATATTATGTTTATGAGATCAATAAGATGTTAAAGAACAACTTTTCCAGCGAAAGCCATATCGAAATATTTACCGTTTATGAGTTATAAAGCGAAAACTTTGAAGATCCCCAGATCCCTAATTGAAGGGGCCAGCACCTTTTTAGGGATATCAAAAGAAAGCTCTTAACATTTTGTACAACTTTTGTTCTACACGTCTTAACAAAATATTTTTAGTTTAAAAGATACAAAGGAAAATATGTGTAATTTTTTGCTCCTTTAGGCGTCCTAATTTTTGAACCCTGTCAACCACAATTTCGAACGCTGTAATCAAAAAACAAAAAACGATGTGCACAACTACAAAGGGAATTTCTGAAATGTAGTACATGATTTTAAAATTGTTCTGTAAAGTTTATAAACCCTGAAAATTTGAGCAAAATCCATGCAAAAATGAGCGAGATATGAAGCTTCAAAGTTAGCGTCTAGGAAAAAGAGAGAAAAAAAGAATAATAAGAATAATCTTAACCATCACAATCAGTAGAAGGTCTTCCGTTGTTACGGAAGACCTTAATAAGACATTTGTATATTTATAAAGACTTTGTTATTAGCATAATTTATGTACTATAATGAATCGATATTAATGAAAAGTAGTATTTGAGTCTCTAAATCGTTATGCGTCCTTTCATCTTTTTTGGGTAATTAGTCTCTCAAATGATTTGATATTCGAAAGCATGTTGTGCGTATGATCAGTTGTTTAGCCTAGATATGCTACTGACAAATGAGTAGATGTATCAGGGCTTTCAAAGTCCTGTTTAAAGTAAGCGTTTTGCAAATTCGGTTCGCTATACTGAACCCCGTGGGGAACCGGGTTAGAATAGATCTTCAGTACTCCCTTGCTTGTCGTAAATGGCGACTAAATGGGGGGTTCCTTCGGATGAGACCGCAAAAACCGAGGTCCCGTGTCGCAGGAGGTGTGGCACGATAAAGATCCCTTCCTGCTCAATGGCCATAAGCGCCGAGCATAGGCCTAAATTTTGCAGCCCTTCACCGGCAGTGGTGACGTCTCCATATGAGTGAAATACAACTATTAGAACGAATGCTCTCTGACGTGTTTCATACGAATTGTTAGACCGTTCTTAACATTCTGATTTTGATTACTTTATTTACCTGATCAAGATATGGGACTCACGGTGGTCGTGACCGGTCTACTGGAGATGCTTACTCCTTTTTAGTACACTACCCGATTCCACCTCTTAAAGCTGTATGATCAGATATTCATGTATTATTTTTGTACATAATTACTTTCAAGCAGATTAATTAGTGTTTAAAGTTATTAACTTTCCCTTAATTACATGCTTGAAAACATTTGCATGTAAAAGAAAACAGTGAGAAGATTATTTAGAAAGTAAATATAATGTGGTAAGCATAAATCATCCGGAACACCTCGGGCCTTTCACTGAATACATACGTTTTTCGGTGAAAGACCCGAGGTGTTATGGATGATGTATAAAATGTCTGTTAGGCATCTATAAATAGCCTCACGCTTGTCAGGGGAATCCCAACATGATGTATTAACTCGGATGCAACTGTCTAATGTTAAGGGTGTACTCTCGTGTTACTTTTACCGCGAGTGAGTCTCCATACTTTTTAAAGTCGTAACTATGGGGATGCGTGTTTTATTTCGTATGCACAAAGAAGAACATTAATATCTGTTTTTATTTGTAAGTAATGTTAATAAACTAACAAAAATTAATTAAAACATAACAATGTTTTACTTATTTTCTCATTTTACGACATTCATGATGACGTTACGATTGTAAACAAACTCGAGCTCGAAGACGCACACTGTTAATGATGTCGCATTTAGTCTATTCTAAAGCAGTCCAGAAACATACATGGGCGATTCGTTAGAAGTAAAACGGCAGTTATAGATCAGTTTGCATCCGATATCCTCACAAGTGAGTGGCAGACAAAGAAAATTACAGACAAGCAGGTACAACCACGCACATGGTGAAACACTACAGTACGTACTGTACATAGTGTCAGACGAGAGGGGACAATGGAAGGATATTAGCATACATGCCAACTTTCCCGATTTGTGCGGGATTCTCCCGATTTGAAGCAACTGAAAAGGCAAATCCCGATCGGGATTGCAAAAATACCCCGAAATCCCGATTTTCTAAAAATATCTCCCATTTTACGACAACAAACCCCCATTTCCAACCGGAATTTGAAATCCCGCGTCATTTCTGAACTGGCCAATCAGAAATCGGGACAATAGTCAGTCATTACTGTTTACCTGTGTCGCATGGTAGGCCTCATCTTCACAAGGAAGAGTAAGCGAATCGTACACTTGGCTTGCGAAGATGGGTAGGCCTATCAGGGTGGTTTAATGTACCTGGTCTGCCTGTGTCGGGGTGCTTATTGGACAGTGCGAAGCATGTTTTGATATTTATTAATCGGGAAGACGGATTTCAAATTGACATATCCTTTACACAAACGTGAATGACAACGATGATAGTCACTACCAAACAATCGGACATTCCCGATTTTTACCTCTCGCTAACAGCATCCAAAATATGCAATAAGGTACGTCAAATATTTTTTTTCAAACTATAATAATATAGGCTATCCAAATGTATAGCGATGTATTATATAGTCTATATAATGTAGTATTCAATAGACTTTGTGATGCGTAATTCGCACGTCTTTACTGAATTTTATATTAGCAAGTAGCCTTAATTTACAAGTAAAAACGTATATTTTGATGTGTTTTTTTCCCCCTGGTAATTATTTCAGATGTCATGGGTGCAAAGGTTTTGTTCGCAAATTTCATAGCAGGGAAGATCACTCCTTTTCTAGTTGCAATGCAGATTGTTCCACCTGACTTTGCAAGCCCATGTTTACAGACAAGCAAGATTGCCTTTGTAGTCGTACCTAAATGCATGGGCTTTAATTTAAATTTTGATATATAGTCCAGCCAATGTTTATATGGTGTAAAAGGACGCAACTTTAAGTATTATTTGATAATATGTAGGTGACTTGTTGTTGAAGAGAATTTTTTGCTGAATACATGATTTTAATAAAATATTTATGTGTATCTTTCAAAGTGTTTTTTTTTTTAAATATAGTTTGTTAAAGTTAATGGTCAAACACACTTGATGTTATGTTAATATATGATACATGTACAATGATTAGATTGATATTTTACTTGAAAAGACAAATATTTATTTTCATGGTAAAATGTCGTGAATTTTGAGCTTTGAAAAAAGGTCGTCGCGCGCAAAATCCCCCATGGGGATTTTTAAAAGTTGGCATGTATGTATTAGCGATGTAGTACCCGAATCAGAGGCTGTTGATATAGTATTGAATTAATTTGTAAGTTTTTCAATATACAAGATTTTTTTAATGAAAATAAAATCTACAAACTATGTAGATCTGTACCTACATGTAAATTGATCCGATCCCGCCTAATCAGTCATGAGCGAATCTCGCTCCTAACGTTCAATGTATCATTATTGAAGCATCATTTTGATTAAAAAATGTAATCTATATCATTCTTTTAAAAAATCGCCAAATTATACAGCGAATTTAATTCATTAAAAAGAGTTCAAAGGGAAAAGGGGACTTTCTCCCATTTAGAGAATTATGGCGCGCCATTCGTGTACAAATTAGTTAAAACAAAAGATAATTTTTGGCCGGGTTGCACGAAGTGCAAATCCGGTCTATAGTATGGCGAACTGCGGGCGGGAGGGTGGGCGGGCGGTTGGGGAAATTTTGTGAAATCAACTCCTCCTACAGTTTGTTTATGTACAACCTTGAAACTTTGCAGAAAGTAAGTATATATATTGAAGTTATGCACTAGGTTTTTTGAAGTCTGACCTTTGTCGAATATGGGCGCTACAGCAAAAAGTTGTTAGTAAAAATAGAGTTCAACTTGAAAAAGGTAAGTGAGATTATCTTTTGTCGTTAAATTTAGTTGCACTACCTCTGAGGAAAAATTCAATTATATATGAATGTCAAATTTTCTGGGCATGAGTTTTAAATTTGCAATATAAATAGAGAAATTCTGTTTCTTTATCATATAAATAATTCATATACAATTCAAGCACCTGAAGTTATTGTTCATTTTAGTTATTATTACTTAATATTACATATATCAGCAGTGCTCCAAGTTGCGAGTAAAACGGTCGCATTTGCGACCAGAAAATCAATTTTGCGATTAGAGATTATAATTAAGTCGCATTTTCGCGAGTGAAGAAAATTTGGGCAACCAGTAAAATTTTAGAATCGGGATCGGAAGTCTGAATAAATATTTTTAGTCTCGGTCAAAACAATCAAGATGGCGGGAAAACGAGGTTTAGAGCACTTTGGATTTATCAATAGTAAAAAACAGAAGCCTCAGCCTTGTACATGTAACAAAGAAATTCAAGAATCACACGGGGAAAGTTCTGCATCAATAGATGGCGTAGGAATGTCTAAAGAGAAATGCAAAAGTAAAGGAAGAACCCCAGTCCTGAAATGGCGGAGGAAATTTTCGTGATCGCAAAATGTTTTGCAGAATTTGTGAGGCCAATAAGCCAGCAACGTCCACAATTTCTAGACATCCTATTTCGCCACGACCGAGTGTACATCTTTCAAACGTGGAAATGTGACTATTCACGGTAACAGTAAGAGATATGTCGTTGTCCGTGACTGCATTATTAGCAGTAAGTCGAGCGGGGCAACTGTTGCTGTTAATTTTCAAAGACAATCAAACTCGGGATGTAGTGTTCTTATTGATGCTGGTACTAATTGTTCAGCAAAAGATCCAACAAAACTAGGAGCTCTTATTCGCATAACATGATAAACAGTGAAGGCCCACTTATTGATAACTTTAAAGCAAATCCTTGTGTAGAACACTGGGTTTCTTCTCCAGAAACGTACTGTAAAATATACAGGATGGTCCAATGCAATACAACTTTTGCCAGAGTAAATACTTGTTAGCATCCAGCATGTTTCACATTACATTTCTATTCAGTTTCAAAATATAAACAAACAAAATGTATACATGGTGTTGATTTTTTACTTGCAAGATATTCATATTTTTAAAAAAATCTTGTAAGTCTTATATTTACAAAAGCTTTTACTATGGCGAGTAGAAATTTTGAACATGGCGACTAGAAATTTGAAAATGGCGACCAGAAATATTTTTAGGTCGCCATTTATCGACCTGATAGCAGATGCGACTTGGAGCACTGTATCATGTTTTTTATTAATCAATAAAAGCCCTGCGGCAATATGTGATGTGTTTTTTTATATATATATATATCGGCATTTTTACAAGACAAAAATCCGTACCTGTATCCGGAAACAATCGTGTCCGCTCACGTTACCGATACGGAACTAACATTTTTTCCACTCGTCAAAACTCGTTTTGATAATTTACTTTACAAATGCTGCCTCCTTCAACACTAAGGCCATAACAAATCATAACAGTCCTCCAGATAACTACCACCAAATAAATCCCTACCCAAATTATTTACTCTAAATAATACAACCCGGCCAATTGAGTCTTTGACCCATTTTGTTGACTATATATACATGTATAGATATGTTTCTTTTGGGCTACTAGATCGATAATTTGTTTCTAATCAGTTCTGGAAAATTAAATTATTTTATCAAAATTTTATTTTAATTATTCCTTCAAAGTGTAATTGTCAAAAAGTTTTAATAATGTTAAAATTTGTTTATAGGGTATTCAAAATGCACATTAAAAAAAATCCTGATTAGAATTTCAGCATATATTTCATAAACAGTCATTTATGCACTAACAAATTCATATATAACATTTTGCGTAAGAAATTCTTTTAGAGTAACAATTTGTTGAGCAAGGCATTAAAACATAATCCTTGACTAGACAAAAAATGGAGTTAGTTGAAGTTGGTGTATTAGCAGTCTGGTGATAAACCTGATAGTATATTCTGTTCTATTGTTGATAATTTACAGTATTGATAGAAATTGAGTTCCAATGTTTGCTTTTTATCTACATCCATTTGGTAACAACAGTGAGTGGGATGAGTCGTGTTATCATCATATGAAGAACCATACCAGGAAGTGCAGATTTCTTCCTGATGGCCACATGGAAGTTGACTGATAGAACTAGTTTCTGGATAATAACTCAAGTACTTTGCATTCTATTCAAACCAAATTTGGACATATGGATACATACAGAGACGGAAAGATGCCTATCAATTTTGGGTTCAGAAGGTCAAAGATCAAGGTCACAGTGCATGGAAATTAGAAAATGCTGATGCGGGGGCATATGTTTTACACATTCTGTAGTTATAAATGAATTAGTATTGTATATATACATATATTATTTATGTTTTCTGATTATTTATCATATAATGAAATAAATATATAGAATTTGTAAATATGAATTGAAAAATACACATTTTATAACAAATCATATATTGTTATTGTTTAGAATGTATGTCAGTGTAAGAAGGGAGGTGGGGACACAAAATGGTTCAAATCTTTGTTCCAATGCACACTACCCCACACATTTTTTTCATATAAATTAAGCAAAAATATGATTCAAATCTACATTAGTAATTTCAGAAAAAGTTTGATACAGATATTCTACCTAGGTTGAATTGTTTTGATGAAATAGGTCTTCAAATTTGTGTTTTATTTTATACAGTATGTTAATTAATACTTGATTTTTTTTAATTGGTGATATATTTTATGTAAAAGTTAATGAAATAATCAATTATGCTTAATTTTCATAAAATAAAAGAAAGCCAAGATTATTCTGTCCTGAATATTTGTTTTATAGTGTGTTTCTTGTGAAAATAGGTGATTTTAATGAAAAATTCAGTTTCAGCAAAGGGGCAACTTTGAGGAGCTGTAATTCTTTAAAGTCCACACTAACATACTATTTTTTATGTTTTAAATGTCTTTCGGATAAAGATGTATCAGTTAAAATGGTTTATCAAAAAAGTTTGATACTTCTGAAAAAAATTAATTTAAATAAATTAAATCAAACCAGGAGAGAACATCCTTAAGGCTGAATAAGCGTAAAACAACGAATTACTAAGAGGTATTTGATATGTTCATTTCTGGTAAACTTATGGCACGGTACTGTTGTAACAAAAATACACAGCTTTACACAGATAAGACCACCAATGATTTGAAAAATTGAACTGCACACGTGCTTGTCACTTGAAATGGCCGAGTGAAGGTAGTTAGTAAACACCGAATTGAAATCAAGTAATTCTGATTCAGACAGGTGAAATGTATGACATGTCGTACAGCCTCATAAATGCGTATGTGCGATGATTTAACAGCGGATTTACAAGGTGGGGAAAAAATTGTCGAAATTTAGACCCAACAACTTTAATTTCGCATTCTTTATGAAATTGTACACTGTTCGGTGTTTTCATTTAAACAAAACAGACAATGAACCTAGTTTTCATAACAGCTATGTAACAAGAAATAACATTCCGATTTTGCTTGAGTTCTATAAAGACCTTTTTTAAAATGTATGTTAATTTTACCAAAATATCAACAATTAGAATTTTCTGGACAAGTACAGATATCATGCCTGCAGATGTAAAAAATGAAGTTTCTTAGCTTTATATTGTCCATGATTATGTACAATCATGGCCATTTAAAAATGTACCTACAATAATCATAATACTGTAGTGGTCGTGTAATGTGGAAGTCCCATTCGAGAGTTTTTCATATATTGAGAAGTCGTCAGCTTAAAGTAATATATTACTTAGCTTCACGAGGGAATTTGTAAAACTAGAAAATAGAATCCTTCTACACTCTTTTTTCCCTCTCGTAACGTAAATCTACCGGAGTTGTGTTTCTTTTCCCATCTTGATTTCCCAATTGTTTTATCTATCTACGTGCATGTAACCATTCTAAAATAAAGACTCGACCTTTGAAGGTCATGGATTGTTCGTGTGTATCATTAATGATATCTTAACTTTCCAGACATTACCATGTTATGGTTAGGAGCTAATACAATCCTGTCTGTTTTTATTTTCGAAATTTCAAAGCTCAGTATCATGCATGTAATAGCGATATGAACAAGAGATATATGTTTTAATTGATGTAAGACTAAGGGTCATTATAAAAGAAATCCCACTTAGATAAAGTCATTACGTCTTTTGAATTGAAAGGATCCCACAGGACGGTGCTGGATTTTAGGCTGTGAATTGAAATGATGGCACAGAACGGTGCTGGATTTTAGGCTGTGAATTGAAATGATGGCACAGGACGGTGCTGGATTTTAGGCTGTGAATTGAAATGATGGCACAGGACGGTGCTGGATTTTAGACTGTGAATTGAAATGATGGCACAGGACGGTGCTGGATTTTAGGCTGTGAATTGAAATGATGGCACAGGACGGTGCTGGATTTTAGACTGTGAATTGAAATGATAGCACAGGACGGTGCTGGATTTTAGACTGAATTGAAATGATGGCACAGGACGGTGCTGGATTTTAGGCTGTGAATTGAAATGATGGCACCGTCCTGTGCTGGATTTTAGGCTGTGAATTGAAATGATAGCACAGGACGGTGCTGGATTTTAGACTAAGAAATACAAGGAATACTATTAACAAAACTTTTACCTAGAAATATATTCAAGGAAGTAGTAAGAGATCAATGCTATATTCGTAAAAATTATTTTAAAGGAAATTTGAAATTAGTTTTTTTTAGGTTATCGGCTTTCCCTTAATTGTATGCTTGAAAATTTGTGTATATAAAAGAAAACAGTGAGAAGATTTATAGCGGATTCGCAGAAATTACATTTCCCGCTCGTAAATTCTGTTAGGCGTCTATAAATAGTCCCACGTCCAACGAGGGAATCCCAACACTATGTACATAACCCGTACGCCACGTGCACTGTTTAAATTTAGGTCTGAAAGAGCGTAAAACAAGGAATTACTAAGAGGTATTTGATATTTTCATTTCTCTTTAACGGTACTGTAGTAACAATATACACAGCCTTACACAGACCCCGATTATCTCTGACCCCTGAAAGACTGAATTGGACACGTGACTTACTTGATTTGTGCATTAGAAATTGCCGACTTGATTGTAAACACCGAATTCTGGTGACAGCAAGTGAAATAATATATGACATGTACAGTCTCACCAAAACGTATGTGCGATTATTTAACAGCGTTTTGAAAAGGTGGGGGACAATTGTCCAAATTCGGACCTAGGAGTAACCTAGAAAAATTGACACCCCTACAGCAATTAAGCATATATGGCAAGAGGGCAGGGCTTAGCAGTGTTATCAGAATAAGCAGCAGTCTGATGCTTGACTCTACACATGCTCTGTAGCAGACGATATTTTAAACAGGGAGACTGGCATGATTTATCAAAATAAACTAAAGTTTTTCCGCATTTTTCTACCACTCTGCTCGATCTGTTAGGCACTGAAAGGATATGTTTTTACTTTAACAAAACTTCACCCTTGGAACTACAAAATGAATTCATCATTGTTTTATCCATGTCTTTTAAAACATGTAGTTTTTTTTTTATAAAATTAGAAATTCAATGCATTGCTAATGTTTATATTCTTTTATTTTCAAATATTTAAAAACTCTCGTGAATGTTATTTTGGAGCCAAGATGGGCAATTTTCCATTCATTGGGATATAAAAATCATTTTGTTTCACCTTATTCCTTCTACCCTCCTTTAAATTTTTATATACATTTCCCGTAATGACACAGCATATTTAGAACGTTTGCTTTTAATAGCTTTTAAGTCTGCCTCTGACGAAAATGTTCAAGCGTGGCTGAAATCATTTACCGATAATGTTCAAGGGTTGTTACTGATATTATTCAAGGGTTATTAAATCAGCTACTGATGTTGTTCATGGGTTTTACTGTTCAAAGTTTTTTTAAAAAGAGAAAATGCAAAGATAACTAAGTCATCAATCTCATAATTTCTATAAAGAATACAAATTACGAGTAGGGTAAACAAGAACCCCTGGACATACTAGGGATGCAAACACGGACCTTTGGATATACCCGAGGTAGGATCAGGTGCCGCGGAAGAGTAATCAATCACTATCGACCAGTCACACCCGCCGTGAGTCCTATATCTCGATCAGGTAAACGGAGTAATCCGTAGTCACAATCAATGTGTAAAGAACGGTCTAATAATTGATATGAAAAACGTCAGATAGCATTTGACCAAATGACAAGTTGTATTGGTAAATTAGATTGTTATAACGACCATAGAATTTGCGAAATGCTGGCTTCAAACGAGACTATTGAAACCCAAGTAACATCAACGTATTTGTCAGAAGTCTACCTCGAATTAAAAACTGATCGTACGCAGAACATGTTCTTACGTATCCAATCAGTTGAGAGACATAAACACCATGTGCAGCCCATAATGGAATATTGCTACATAAATATTGGCTCCCGGAAGTTGACAATGGAGAAACTGAAATCATCCCGTTAGTTTGCCATTGACATCTATGTTCAATTAAATAGCCAGGTATGAAGCACATGTGAGAGACTCTGGTGTCATTTATGTTTCGAATCTACATATGGATGAAAATGAGTTTTGTTGATAATGTTTTATAATGTATAGAACGTCGTCGATATATCTAAATGTCGTGTAAAAGGTCACAAAATATATATTTTCTTTTTATGTAGAAACGTTTTAATAAGTTCTACCTCGTAAGAATATAAAAACAGGCTAGGTGATAAAGGAGCATAATTCATGCTCATAGGAATTCCCATAGGCTGTCGGAAGACCTGGTTATCAAACACTGTGAAGATATTGTCAATGAGGAACTCCAACATCTTTTTAAATATCAACTTGATAGTACATGCGCGTAGAATAAGAGTGGTGTTTAACAAAATAATTTTTGAATGACTGATTTCAAGATATGAATATTTAAAATTTCTTTTTCCATTCCGTGTTTCCCCCAACTCTTTATTTTGTATTCCTTGCGGGAGTTATGAGATTGATCCCCGTTCGTTATCTTCGCCTTTCATTTTTGATGTCAAAAAAGCAGTTTTTATTTGATGGTGAAATTAAAGTGGTCGTGTAAAGTGTTGAAAAGTCAAACGTTTTGATGCTGTATATCGGAGAAGTTTTGTGATTTCAAATTTACTAAAATTCTTTAGAATGTATACCACTTCTGGCATATGCTGTGACACCATACATTTGAAGTTTCTTCTTCACAACTGTTAATATATTCTTGAGGAGCAAAGATGGAGGCCTGGTAGAACACTTGCTGGATCCCGCAATGTATTGTTTTTTAATGGTTTTTAAAGTTTAGGAATCCAGTTCATGTGCAGTATCTGTCTCATTGACTGGGACATTAAATTTGTTTGAAAATGAAGCATAAGAAGCCAGATACTGGTTAAATTAAGAGTTTGTGGCAAAAAGGGATTTTAAAAAGTGTTTCACATAATTCATAGTAAAGAAATAAAACACCTACTAACAATTGTCATACGATTGTAGTACAGGATACTGGATAACAGCTGTAATCAGTGGGATGAGTAAGTAAATCCATAAATAACATTAGGCTGTACTAAAAGGACTTACTAAAGGAAGCCGGTCTCTCAAAATCAAGTAGATTTACATTCTTAAAAGACAAGCCTTTTCTATTCAATCTCCTTTCCAGATCAAATCATTGACAAGTGTAGGTTGCAGCATTCACACGTACAAGTAGAATTGAGAACCCACTTAGAACAGCTTTAAACGTGTCAGGGTTCCACACTTGTTATGTAGGATGTGCGTCATTTACTAGTATATTTTAACACTTTATGAACCATTGATATCAGTATTTCAAACATTTGTTTTAAAAGAGATTTACAACTTGATGTTTAAGCATGTATGATCCAATATATATGAGAAGAAAACATCTTTTGTTATGGCCTTCAACTCGATATTTAGATATATCAAAGACGTTTTATCTATTTACATTCATCGTTTTCATTCATATGTCGATTCGATACATTTGTATATCCTAACGAAGTCGAAATAAAAGACCCCACACAGTCCTCCACTGCTTCATACTTTGTTAGATATTTTGAAATAGACATTGAGGTATTTAATGTATAACGACCATATTTCATATCTGTAATTATATCATTTTGAAGGGTTCATCAAATAAAAGTAATCCACCATAGGAATATTATTTACTGCTTGATTTATTTCACCTAGAATTTAACATTGAAGTATATGGGAAGAGCATGTTTTATTACAATATTTTAAAGAGAAATCATATTTTCATACAAATCTCTTCGTAGAAAGTCGCTTTATGAAAATATGAAATTACCACATACATTTATAGAAAATTTGATTTTTCTTATTTTTACACAGGGCAGATAACTCTTCAAAAAAGTGTCATGTCAAAATGGTCAGTGATGTGAATTCCATATACTTCACTTTTATCATTATTTAACAATAAATATTTGCGTTGATTTAAATCCTTCAAAATAGCTCATTATCCTTTTGTTATACATTGATTAACGGCAAACTAACAACTCCACTTTATGACAAAGGGATGACTTCATTCAGCTTCTCCATCGTCAACTTCCCATATTTATGTAGCAATATTCCATTCCTACATCCCCTTGTGACCGTTCACACCATCCATGAACCCTCTGTCTTGATTAGGTAAATAATGTTTTATCAGAAAAGTGTGTGACATGCTACATCTTAACCACAGACATGTGTGTTGGGTTGTACAACAAATGTCACGCTTTGGATAGGAAGTTTGGGATGGTGGAAAGTCATGTCGTGATACAGTCATCTAAGTCTCTGTAGAGAGGTTTATGATTTAGTTGACTTTTAGAGACGCCGAGTATTATATTAATATTAACTCTTTGTGTCCCAGTTTACCCACACCATGGTTTTAACCTCATCTATATAACAAGAATAGATAAGGATTACCCCATATCCAAGATATTCGACTTTTAATTTACTTGAATTTTCACTATGCTCAGCTGATCTCTAAGAAAAGACTGCACTTGTTATGAAACTGGTGTATAGTCCTTATACCGTCACCAGTCTTTTGTCACTAGCAAACAGTGCACACACCGGTGCTTGCAAGACATTTGAAAAAATGGATAGATGGCACAAATACGGTACAAAGATATTTATGCTTTGTTGTCGAATGATAAAGAAGGAAATCAAGGAAGTTGGGGATTAGCAAATTTATTAAAATACAGCAGAAAAGTATAGCTTTAAAAATACTACATGATAAAGAAGGAAATCAAGGAAGTTGGGGATTAGCAAATTTATTAAAATACAGCAGAAAAGTATAGCTTTTAAAATACTACATGAGAATGCGTATACCTATTAATACAACTTATTGGGGCACATACTTTGTGCAGGCTTAATTTTTGCTAAAAATGATCATTTTTATCCCAAAAGTTCCCATCAAACCAGTCCTATTTCATCATTCTTCCCAAAGTTTTCCTTTTATATCTGTATGGAAATTCAAAGCAAAGACATGAAAAAATTGAAATCTCTCGGAATAAATACAATTGTACTCTAATTTTTACCATGTAACAAATTAATGTGAACTTTAGAATGACAAAAACAAGAAGGATTGATGTAATCTACACTTTCTCCAAATTTTGCGTATGGTATAACCTTAACAGCAAAGAAACCCTTAAAAAAAAATAAATAGACACGTATATGTCACACTGAATACATTGCAAATATGGTCCGAATCCAGGTGTTGAGTGTTGTATACGCATTCCGTCATTAAACAACGGGAAAACCCCACATAAATTAATGATTAACATTCTCTCTCAGAAGAAATTGTATGATAATTAACGAACAATATTCATCAAATTAATATAATTGTTGCAATAGTATAATCAATCGTGAAAAGATTTTCAATCGAAGAATGACCTATATATTTTCGTGCAATACACTGAGGAGGCAGCTAGCGTAGGAATATGAACACTTCTTATATACATTTCTGGGGGGAAAGTGATTTTTCTTAAAAATATTTGACTTTAATTTTGTTTTCTCCCACGTATTACATACACATCGATATTCTATACATTTGTTGTAATCCTGTATCTGCTGATCATGAATGGAACTATATTTTTTAAGAGCAATTGTGTGAAGAGTACCTGAATCCAGTAATATATCTTGAATAGATAGTATGCACTGATCGAATATATTAAAAACAATTAGAGTTAGGTATAAAACAAGACTTGTATATAATAAAGGAATTTCACCTGTTTCTTTGTGTGTATGAATATATTACTTAAGGGGTGGGTTTTAAGATTCAGACTAAGATGCCCTACTTTCAACGACTCCAGTGTATTTCTTCAGTCCATATCTTAAGGTATTCTAATCCAAATTAGCTCCGAAAATATTTTCTTAACAAAGAAAAAAATCAAACAAAATTTATGAATTTTCTACAGAGGATATTAAACAGTGGAGGTTTCGTCGGAGGCATTTAGAAAATCATCCCGCAATGGAAAGATTTAGCATAATTAGTTCAACATTGAAGTCTATAGGATATTTGAATGTGAGAATGCTGCTTAAGTATGAAATGTATTGAGTTCTTGAAATAATTTTTTAAAACTATTTAAAAAGTATATGTGAAAAAGGTATGGAGTAAAAATTAAGAAATGAAAAAACCTTATCTGTAGAAGATCTAAGATATTATTAGCAAATTAGAGTACTAAAATGCATGGGTGACTGTATAGTTTTAAATTCCGATTTTTCCAAATTTCACAAGGGGAGATAACTCTTACAATTAACACTAAATGTTAATTGAATTTTGTGTTCATAAATTTTATTTGATAAAGCGGTATGTGGTATTTTCAGAAAATGAACAATTTTAAGTTAATTGTTTACCTGCTGAAAGTAGCAAATGGGGTATTGGAGGTAGAATGTTTTAATTATTTTGTAAAAGTGCAATGTATTGACTAAGATCTACATCCTTGAGAAAAAAAGCCCTGTGTGATTAGTTTGCAATGTTAAGTCTACATTAATAAGGCTACAGTATTTTCACTTTTTCATTCACAAGTTTGAATTACATGAATTAGATTTATATTAAAAGTTTTACATGAATAAATCTAAATTATTAAGTTTACATTTATCAGTTAACATATGCATGTATTTATTCTAAAGAGGAATGAAGGTACAAACACCATGCTGTATGATATACATGTACATAACCTTTTCACACGCTTTGTCTTTGACCAGACGGATATATGTTGATTAAAATCTGTAATACTCTAATAAAATAGCATTTTCAAATTTTTTAAAAATCCAATGATTATGTAATGAGTGAGAAATAATTTTCGGAAATTATATTCATAGTAAAGAGTGATATTGTAAATGTGATAATATTATTACATAAGAATATTGATCTACATATCAAAACTTTCCAAGAGGAAGACTTTGCGACTGAAGTGATTAGAGTTCATTTCTTATCATCTTGACATCAGTTAAGTGACTCTCCATGTAAGAATCATGCAAGTGGTGATGGTTTCAGATTTATATTTCCATACCTGCTGTTTATACATAATGAAGAAATTAACCGAATAGGGTTAATTACTATGGATCAGCCCTTATTTACAATTTCCTTAGCAACCGGAGATCTTTAAAAAGGATATTTATTACATTTCTGCTTTTGAAAACCTGTATTTTTTTTTTTTAAAAGTACAATGATGTTCATGTTACATATAAATGAGACTAATATACTTTCATTCAAGCACAAAAAACAAAATTTGAGCATTATTTATCAAATTTTGCAAATTAATATCTCCATTCCCTATACGTCATATTATTCTGCAAATTTTCCTCGATCAACATTCAACTGCATAGATGTGCATTTTATCAATGGAAAGGTTGTTGCTTAGTAAACAGTCCAATTTCATATTATTAGAAAGCATTGAGTTAAAATCGTCTTTTAAATAGTCGCTGAAAATCAATATTCCATAGCCTACATGGAGCATTGCACAGAATGTGCACGAATAAACCATACACAAAATAATTGCTAATTTTTACGTGGTCAACAAAATAGACTAAAATTTTAATAAGATTAATCAAAACTACATTTAACTATAACTGTAAAGAAGAGCGATACATACAGGTTACCAGACAATCATATGCATGCAAGTAACTTAACAGCACACATACACTTTATTTGAAACCAATCTTTATTATACATAACTTTTACATGAATCTAAACAAGGAGCAAAGAATATTTTTAAACAAAAATATTTTTTTTAATTTTAACATACATATATAAAATTCTTTTTCGCTCCGAATTTCTTGCAGCATTCTTTATCTAAAAGAAGAACTAGTGTTGTTAAATCGATGATCCCCAAGTCATGATTTAGACATATTTAAACCACCACAGGGTGAGGTTATATTTATCATACAAACCAGCGATAAAGTCTTCTTCATTGTGAGTACAACAAGTTGATATAATAGCAGCCATTATATGATAATGAAATCGTCAATGTATTCTGGTTTTCTCACCCTTCCCCTGGGACCCATGATTTTAACAAACTTGAATCTGCACTATGTCAGAAAGCTTTCATGTAAATTTGTACTTTCCTAGCCCAGTGGTTGTTGAGAAGATTTTTAAAAAGTTTCCCTATATATTTGTATGTAAAACTTTGATCCCCTATTATGGCCCCATCCTATCCCTGGGGGTCATGATTTTCAAAAACTTGAATCTGCACTATGTCAGTAAGATTTCATGTAACTTTCAGTTCTTCTGATCCTGTGATTCTTTAGAAGAATATTTTTAAATGACCCCATCCTATGTTTGCATTTTTGTTATTATCTCCCCTTTGATTGATTGATTGTCTCTTGCTTAACGTCTCTCTCGAGAATTTTTCACTCATATGGAGACGTCACCAAGACCGGTGAAGGGCTTCAAATTTAGGCCTATGCTCGGACCTTACGGCCATTGAGCAGCGAGGGTTCTTTAGCGTGCCACACCTACTGTGACAAGGGCCATCCGTTTTTAAGGTCATCTCCGAGGACCCGTGACATTCATACCTAATGCCGAGCGTTTGGCGATGGAACTGTCACTACCTGTTTTAACGACTTAGGTCTGTCGCGGCCGGGATTCGAACCCCGGCCTTCCGCATGCGGGGCGAACGCTCCAACCTCTCGGCCACCGCGGCGGTACCTCCCCTTTGAAGGGAACATGGACTTCAGTTCAACAAACGTGAAAGCCCATCATCCAAAGATGCTTTATACCAAGTTTGGTTAAAATTGACTTAGTGGTTCTGGAAAAGAAGTCGAAAATATAAAGAGTTGACAAACATACAGACGGACAACAGGCGGTCAGAAAAGCTCACTTGAGCTTTAAGCTCAGGTGAGCTAACAAGACAAAATTAATATATTCGTAGCACTTTCCCCACCACCCCATTACGACTGTTGCTAGTTGTGGCATGCTTCACATTATACACAGATAAAATGTGAAGATAACGAACAGTGATCAATTTCGGATACGTTTTTCATTTAAACTAATGCTACATAGTTTGATGTTCGAAAATTGTATATCTGAGCTCTATTCGAAACCTCTACATAAACAATTGTGTGTTTGGGGAAGTAGAAGGTCTCTATTAAATGTACTGGATTTATTAAATTCCCTGTGATGTTGTCAGGACAAGTCCAATTTTTCTGCAATAATGTTCTTCGTCCTTGTATCGGATCCTCAGACACAACTCTGACAAAGTTCCTACTGGGCACGGGGCAAATTTGTCTATTTGCTAACGTGGTCACTTCAGCGATTATCTTGTACCATCCAGATTCTCCTACGGTAATTTTTGTGCAATAATTCGAGGATGTTGTCTTACTCACTTTTGTTAATGGCAGAGTTCCAAGATCAAATTGATCTGAAATAAGTGATTTAATACCGTGGTAACCGAATAAACAAAAAACAACTTTTAAAAGTTTTGACAGATGAAAATATAATTTGAAGTGTAGTAAGTACCTTCTGATGGTAGGACGGCGTAATACGAATTAAAACCTTGTGATGATATGTTGCTCTTTCTCTGTGAAATGAGTTGAACATTTTTCATCTGCAAATTAAAATGTAATTAGATGAAAGGCGAAGATAACGAACAGTGATCAATCTCATAACTCCTATAAGCAATACAAAATAGAGAGTTGGGCAAACACGGACCCCTGGATATACTTAATAGTAAAGATACTTGTAATTACTTTTGGCTTATAGACAACGTTTGACAATGGTAAAATACTCACTACTTTGAAAAGCAATTTTAAGGAATGCTCAGTTTTCCTACAGCAAAGTGCCGAGTTTCCGTTGAGAACTTTGACAAACTTTCCTTGCCACAACATATATGCCGGGACGTCCTGACAAGGCATACACATGGCCGAAGACAGATCTACCTGGCAATTGGCTTTATTATCTACTCGGCCAAGTCCACTCCCAGATGGCATCAACTTTTCTACATTGTCCTGTAGTATGTCATACTGCGTGAATATCATCCATGTTATGAACACTAGGAAAAGTAAATTGGTTGAAATGGAGAGAGCTATACTCAGTCGTATTCCAATATGTGTTTTCCTTTGTGAGACTGTCGGAACAATTATCGTGTGTTGTTCTATGTCATTAATTCTCGCGGTTGTAGGGAAGATGGAAAAGGCCATGCGATTTTCTGGATTGGTTGGGTAGATTGGAAGGGGAGTGAAGTAACACGAGGCCATCTCTGATTTTCTATTCTGATTAGACAATAGTACTACATCTGTTTCGACCGCGAAAAGCAGAATAAGATTTCCAACGTGAAGCACGTTAAAATACCTGATGTATCAGGGTTTTCCAAGTGTTTACTGTGACACTATCGGAGAATACCATAGCAGTTTATAGTTTAACGTGTCATGTATGAGCTGGAGTCTATTAAATATCAAACAATTGCGGAAATAACGTTGAATTCCGCGGTTGTTTACTATTTTCAGTTTTATTTCTTCCTCGTAGACGTTTAATACTATTTGACTTAACATGTATGCATGTATGATTAAGCACTGAATACATAGATTTCTTTCGAATTGATGTTATACATCTTCACCTTGCATACATGTAGCGATTGAATTTTCTCAGATTTTATTCTTATATCAAAACCACTGGTATATGTCGGACATGTAGAGATTTCAAAACTGCTGATATGTAGGAATAATTCAACTGGAGACAAGCCGAAATGTAGCAAATGTCAACATAGGCAAATATTTCGAAACTCAAGTACTTCAATATACACATTCCCCCTGAAATGAATTGTAATATTTAAACCTGCATAAAGTTTTTAACACATAATATAATTATTTAATTAGACAGATGCAAGCTTGTATGAAGTCGGCATTTCGCAAATTCTATGATCGCTATTTTAAACTAATGATCCTATTGTTAGGTCAGTTAATAGGCTGTTCTTTATATACTGATTTTTATTACGGATTATTCCATGTAACAGATGAAGATAACGGGCACACGATGATACTTACTCCTCCGTGAATAGTAAGAAATATATGTATATTAATTAAAAGTATGTTACAATACTGATAATGTCTCACACATTGATTTAATTTTTAAAAAGTTTATCCGAAATTCTAATGTAATGTCTATATAATTCGAGTTATGAGTGTTACATTTCTTAAGTACTTTATGATGTTAGCAATTCATATTTTATATGTTGTTTAACTCTTTTTTGTGTTTCATTTTTTGCTATTGAGTCTACATAACATTTTGAATTTGTATATACGATAAGCAATGAAAGAAATTAAAATATTAAGAACTGATATTTTGTCATTTGTTTCCTGATAGAAGCCAATAACAATATGTTTCCAGCTAATTTCAAATTTTAATGAGGAACTTATCAAATTCCAAATATCTTTGACATTTGAACAATCAAATATTAAATGTTTACAATTTTCTGTTTCATTTGGACATGAGTTGCATTTACTGCTTATATCTTGGCAGCATTTACTTAAAAATAAATTATTGCTGAGCAAGTTGTTCAGAAGTTTATAGTTGAACTCTGCAACCTTTTTATCAAAAATATTTGCAATTTTATGTCTAGATATTTTTACCCATGATGATTTACACTGAATATGAAATTCTCTTTCATGGAATGACTGATAAATAGGTGTACGTGATTTTTTATTGTATAAAATTTTGTAAAATATTTTTGAAATACCTTTGCTTAAGTCTAATAGTTTGTTACCGTACTGAAAGCGAGGGATTATTGGAGAGTTTGTGATAAATGGAACAATTGAAAGATCATATTTGTTTATAAATTCTCTAAAGACTGAATATAAAATCTTATATTGGCAAATCCAATTACTTTTGAAAGATCACATTTGTTTATAAATTCTCTAAAGACTGAATATAAAATCTTATATTGGCAAATCCAATTACTTTTGTATTTTAAATTATCAAGAAACCATTTAGCAGGTTTTAGACCACTTGAGTCACATATATCTTTGACATAGAGCAGATTACTTTTAATCCAATCAGGGAAATATAGTGACTTACCTTTATATGTGAATAATTTATTATTCCATATTGGTTGTTGTAAGAATTATGTAGCTGATAAATGCATTTGTCTCTGTTTACATTTATTGTAACATATAAAAATTTGTTGATAGAAAATTGGAAAGTTTTTGATTAAGCCATAATTTTTCAAATCTGTTTCATTGGTAATTAGAATATATTTAAAGTAAATATTATTTTTCAGACATAAGGATTCTACATATGACTTTAATTTTCCCTTTGAATTTAGTAATTTTTCAACCCAAGATGCTTTTATTGACATTAATTTTGACTCAACGTCTATCACACCAATACCTCCTTCATTAATGCTACGTATTAAAGTATTTCGTTTTATACGATCTGTTTTATTCCATAGGAACTTAAATATAAGTCTATTCATTGTTTTTATTTCTTCATTGCATGGTAAAGAGAGAACAGAGATTCTATATAAAATCTTAGATAGAGCTAACGTGTTGATCACGCAAGTTTTTCCAAAAAGAGTGAGGTTTCTTGTTTTCCAAGCCTCAAAAAGTTTTTCAAAGTGTTTTATCATGACCGATGTAGATTCCTAAAGTTTTTACACAAGAGAAATTTATATTTATTCCACAAATATTATCCGTATAATTATGTTTTAGGTTTCCCATTAAGATACTCTCCGATTTGGATGTGTTAAGAATCATTCCCGAAACGGAGCTAAATTTATTTATGATATCTAGAGCATTATTCATTGAGACTTCATCTTTTAAAGGGAGTGTACAGTCATCTGCATGTTGGACAATTCTAATTTCATTATCTTTGTCATTATTAACCATGTTAATACCTTTGATGCTATTGCTTTTTCTAATCTCAATTGCAAAAATTTCAGTAACAAACAAAAAAATTATAGCAGAAATGGGACACCCCTGACGGATGCCCCGGGACATTTTACAGGTTTTTGATATCCACGCATTATTTTTCATTCTGAATAAAGGCTCTGTAGATAAAATGTTCAGCCACTTAGAAATTAATACCGAAATTAAAGGATTTAAGTGCTTTAAACATAAAATTCCATTCCATTGAATCAAAAGCTTTTTGAAAATCAAGAAATAATAATATTCCGTCCTCATTACAATTTTCACAATATTCAAAGATATCAGCTATTATTCTTGCGTTTAATCCTATAAATCTACCTTTAATATATGCAGACTGGTCATTTGATATTAAATTATTAATTACTTTTTGTAATCGTCTTGCAAAAGTAATTTTGTAGTCAGTGTTAGTCAAACTAATTGGTCTGTAATTTTCTAGCAAATTTTTATCTCCTTTTTTGTATATAATGGATAAAACTGACAATCTCTGAGAAAGTGGTAATTTATTATCATCAAAAGATTTTTGAATGGTAGAAAAGAAATGTTTTTTAAGTTTACGCCAAAACATTTTATAAAACTCACTTGGTAGTCCATCAAGACCAGGGCTTTTATTATTTTTCATTGCAGAAAGTGCATCTGAAAACTCTTGTAATGTTGGGAATAGTTCAAGTATTTGTCTATCATTTTCATTCAGGATATTTTCAACACTTACATTGGAAAAATATTCTTCTATCTTATTTTCTTCAATATCGTAAGATTTATAAAGAGTTTCATAAAAAACACTCATTTTGCGTAATATGTCATCGTTATCAGTAGTTAAAGTATCATCTTCATTTCTTAGCTATTTAATAGTATTGCATGTTTGCCTTTGATTCTCCAATCTTAAAAAGTATGAAGTATTTTGTTCACCCTTTTCTACCCAATTTGCCCTTGATCTTATTTGCGCTCCCTTTGATTTCTCATTTATGAGGTTTGATAAAGATTCCTCTAAGAAACGTTTTCTGTTCATATCAATTTCACTAGAGTGTAATATTTCAATTTCATTTAGTTCATTTTCAGCTTCTTTAATTTTTAGATTATATGACTTTCTGATTCGCTTAGAAAAGTTTATACAAAATGTTTTAATTGAGGTTTTTAATTTTTCCCAATGTGTATGTGAGTCATCATCACTATCTTGAAAGTTTTCCAAAAATGAGTTCATCGAATTTATAAATTCTTTATTTTCAAGTAGAGATGTATTAAATTTCCAATACCCTGGCCCACGTATGTTACCTGATATATGTAATGCAAGTTTTAAACACATATGATCAGACATTCCAATACCATTTGAGTGAGACCCAGGAACTCTCCTCACAGTTACATTATTTGGTATAAAACATAGGTTTGAAGATATGAAAATGTAGTCGATTCTAGAGGTTGGTATATTGTCAACATTGCACCATATAAAACCTTCTTTATTATACAGTGATCTCCATATATCACTTAATTCAAAACTATTAATAAACTGTTTGAGTGTATATAAACTCTTATCTGCACTATTTTCATTGTCTAACTCACAATTAAAATCCCCTCCTATGACAAAATTTTCTTTGTTAATTGTATATTGATTACACCATGTTGAAATTCTTTTTAAAAAAGCATTTCTTTCTTTTATCTGATTTGGTGCATAAATATTAACAAAAGTGAAAACATTTTCTTCAAATTTTAGATTAACAAGAAGTCTCCTACCATCATTCGATCTATGTACATTTAAAATTTCAACAGGTAATTGTTTTCTAAACAGTATTGATACTCCTCTGCTATATTGAGAATCTGAAAAACTATGAATACTTTTTCCATTCCATCTTGAGTTGTAAATATGTTCATTTTTTTTCTATGAAATGTGTCTCTTGAATAAAGATTATATCAGCGTTTATATCATTTAACCATGTAAATAGTTTAACCCTTTTTTCATAAGTATTTAAACCTCTGCAGTTAATTGAACGAATTGACAAATTTTTCATTTCTAGTATGTCAGATACAAAGAGAGATAACTCTTACATCCAGTTACGATTTTTTTTTACCACGCTGAGAAGCCGGGGCACTTGGTGTTTGGGTGCTTAGATTACGGCCGATCTTTCTGTTCTTGATTAGGTCCATGAATATTTTGCCGAGAGTGTTTTTCCCTGGCCATTTCCTCTGTGTGGTGTGTAGAGTGCCTGCTTTGTCCAAGCCTGACCCCCAATAGTCATCATACACGGCTTCGACAATGGTGCTCTGCTTTCCGATTTTTAATAGTTGTTCTTTAAGTTCACTGCATTGATTGATTTTTTCCCCCAATTATTTCACGCATCACCACATCTTTTGTGTCTTCCCACTGGTCTGTCGTGGTCACTTTTCACATTCTATATATTTTAAATACATGATTGAATATTGTTTAACGTCCCTCTCGAGAATATTTCACTCATATGGAGACGTCACCACTGCCGGTGAAGGGCTGCAAAATTTAGGCCTATGCTCGGCGCTTATGGCCATTGAGCAGGGAGGGATCTTTATCGTGCCACACTTGCTGTGACACGGGACCTCGGTTTTGGCGGTCTCATCCGAAGGACCGCCCCATTTAGTCGCCTCTTACGACAAGCAAGGGGGTACTGAGTACCTATTCTAACCCGGATCCCGACGGGAATTTTTTTTTTTTTTTACATGACCATCTAAGAAAGTTGATGGACGATGGCGTTCTTTCCAAGCTGTCACACACTACAAGGTCATTGGGAGTGGAAATGGGATACAGTCATAAATTCAAGAGGACCATAGTATATAATATAAATTGCATTTGAAATATGGGATTGCAATTAACTCTTAAATATATATGTGGTATATTCTTACTTTGTATGCATATACATGTATTGTTTGATATTTCCCGCTTCTTGAATTTACATGATTTTGTGTCTATGCTCATACTAAAACGATGGAAATTTCTCTAATTTGTTCAGCAATCAAATGTATTCAATATACATGCAACTAATATTACAAATATAATTGTTTAATTAGGGAACACAAAATAAAACGGTCTTAGGTTGAATTTAATGCTGTTCTTTTATTTGTACTTTTTTTTAAATGTAATTAGACAAATAGAATATTTCCGTTTCAGAGATATAATACATTTTATCTCACCGATACAAGACGGAAGTAATGGATTTAAAAAGTTTCGTCTTTAGACATCAATGGAAGACAAAAAGTTTCTTTTTCTAATTATTCAAGTGGTTATTTTAAATTAGATCGATTTCACATAAGTTGATAATGGCCACATACAATATATAGAAAGTAATTTGTTATGCTAGTGATCTGTCTATATCAAAATAATCACAAGCATGCATCCATCACCACGTCCGCCCTTAAGGACCTATAGGGCATTGTCTAATTATAACTCTATAAAACTTACGCAAAGTCTTTCAATTTTTCTTCGAATTTCAAGTGATACAAGTAAATGAGAATAGAAAGCAGACCAGTATGACGTCACCATGTGAATTTTTCTCAGACTTAATATACATGCACTTTGCAGGATAAAATCAGCAGTGAATTAAAATGCTTTTAATATATTTATTGCGAAATTTCCTTTTTGGGTTTTGTTAACTCTGCCAATAGATTGTCGTCTGCGTATGCTCAGTTTTTAGATCGACGCAGGCTACTCACAAACAAGTTGATATTACAGGGGTTTCAACAGTCTCGTTTAAAGTCAGCATTTCGCAAATTCTATAGTCGTTTTACAAATACAAGCATTCATTAGGCCACATGTTATCTAAGGCGTTCCATACCAATTGTTAGGATAATCTCGGCTACGGATTACTGCGGGTGTGACCGATCAACAGGGGGCGCTGACTCCTCTTAGACATCTGACTCACCTGGTGTGTCCAGGTGCGAATATTGGCCATACTCGTAATTTTGTATTCATTACAGGAATTGCGAAATTGATCACTGTTCGCTATCTTTGCTTTTTCGTTCATAGCATTTCAAAAGATTGGTCAAAAGCGAGAACATACATACATGTATGTATAGACAGACTTGAACAACGCACTCCACTTTTATACCGTCTGTATCAGTTGTATGCTAGTACCGGTAGTATATTTACACTATGTTTGGAGAGGCTAAATCTGTTTTGATATCAAAGCTGGTGTCAATGTCACTTGTACACGTATCTGTATACGTGCTGATACATGCTAACACGCTTTGTGACGTCAGCGTAAAGCGCCGGAAGTTCACAGGCTCATGTATTTTCAAACGTGAGATTTATTTCTTACAAATAGGCACCTAATCCCACATCTGGTATATCCAAGGGTCCGTGCTCACCCGGGCATTCATTTGTATTCCTTACAGGAGTTTGAGATTGATCACTTTCGTTACCTTCACCTTTTCATCAATATTCTTTAGATGTTTGATTGTAGATATTGGTTCCTAAAGATTTCTTTCAAGTAATTATTTTGCGTTTGCATACAAACCACCTGGTCTTGAAGAACAAAAACTTGTAAATAGTTTACATGTTTCAAAATAAATAATTTGTAATTTCAAAATAAAAAAGTATTAGTGAAAACAATTTCCTAAATAAATTCAGAATTACAAATTTGAAATGGAAATGATTAGCTGTTGAAAAATGTTGTATTCAGCATGCATACTTTCTATAACGGTAGTAAAGGAAGTGCATGCAACTGACAAAAGCAGGAGTAAAAACTGTGACTCCTGAATTTAATTCTTGTCTCGGGAAGGTGTTCTATACTGGGTTAAATGTATCTGGGCGCATTGTAGCCAAACTAGTTTGTACATCCACCCTCAGAAGGCAACCAGAATTTCCCCCTGTATCAACCAAGCTACTAGTATCCTGTAACTGGCATATCGAAATGGCCAGGTCATGTAACGTTTCCGTTAACCTCAAGGGAATAAGGGAAATGGTGTTTAAAAGACAAGACCACGACTTCTTCCAAAGAAATTCATGAACATTTCAAGCTTGAGAATGGTGTCGGTGGCGCAGTGGGAGGGCTTTCGCTTCGTCACCGAGAGGTCTCGATTAGTTCGAGACCCTCTTGTGCCATGACCGCGTCATGACATAAGACGTAAACACAGGTAGTGATTTTCATAAAGCACCAGATATTGAAAAGGTGCATCTTTCTTTTTGTAAACAAGAGATGTTTGTAAAACACATATGCCCCCCATGGTGCAAAATTGAAAAAGGTTATACACACACCTCATTTAACGTAGTTCCACACTCCTGTGACGTCATAAGATTGTGCAAAGTCAATAATTTAATGACTGGAACATAAATTTTGTTGGAGTCTTTTTCAATAGTTATTGTAAAAAATCTTGTTAGCCATAAAATATTTCAAAAGTCTTAGTTATATTTGAATAGTCAATGATGCGTTTCAAAATATTGAATCCAAGGACAATAACTATGTTTTCATTAAATTATTTATCGAGTCCATTATGCAATAGATTTCCTATATTTTTCACAAACATTTTACCAAGGTGATAAGGAATTATTATCTGTGTCTTTTCATGAAATTACATAAAATTTTAATCCATGAGTGGTTTTGAATAGCTCAGTTGTATGGTGCCAGACTAAGGGTTTTTATGGGAGTATACATACTCTGGAAGCTATAGATTTGAAATTATTAAGGAAAGGTATGGATTTTTTTTCATAAATAACTATAACAGATGTACATCTACTAATATAAACAGAAAAAATTATATGTAAACCATGCTATGAGGAAACTGTGTCCATATTTGTTTGTTTTTTAACATTTTGGAGAATAAGGCTAATTCAATAATTTTGCACTTATTATACTAAAACTTGATGAACATATTGAAAATAACATGTGTTTTAGTTCTTGACATGTTTCCTGATAAATAAATGCAATTCAAAATTTTTGTTGCTGTTTTTATTTTAAAATAACAACAGATAACTGTTTCCAATGAATTTCATAAAAATCTACATAGGGGTACATTACTTCAGTAGTGTCTGTAATGAAAATAATTCTGGAAATCCTTAACTAATTTGCCTTTTCTCATTACTCTGAATGTTAATCTATTGATTCCAAACAAAAAATGCTACCTAAACCCCAAAAATCCAGGACTAAGGACCCACCTTAATTGATAGTATTATCATCAATTCAAAATACTGAGCACACAATATCTTCCTATGTCTAGAGTGAATTGACCATGTGACCAAAAAATTCAATAGGGGTCATCTACTCCTTATGCTGTACCAGTGTACCAAGTTTGGTACGTGTCAATCAAGCAAATAATTCTTAAAATATAGGAGATAATATATTACTATGTCCAGTTCAACTATTGACTTTTGACCTCAAAATCAATATGGGTCATCCTCTCCTGAAGATGTACCAATGTACTAAGTTTGATGTCTGTCAAGTAAAAGGGTTATCAAGATATTGAGTGTACAGTACATTACTATGTCCAGTTTGACCTTTGACCATGTGACCTCAAAATCAATAGGAGTCATCTTCTCCTGAATATACACTAGTGTACTATTTAAAGTTTGATGTCTGTCAGGCAAAGGGTTCTGAAGATATTGAGCAGACAGTATATTCCAATGTCCAGGTTGACCTTTGACCTTTAAACATGTGACCTCAAAATCAATAGGGATCATCTTCTCCTGAAGATGTACCAGTGTAACAAGTTTGATGTCTGTCAAGCAAAGGGTTCACAAGATATTGAACGGACAGTATATTCCTATGCCCAGTTTGACCCTTGACCATATGACCTCAAAATCCATAGGGGTCATCTACTCCTTAGGATGTACCAGTGTGTCAAGTTTGATGTCTTTCAAGCAAAAGGTTCACGAGATATTGAGCGGACATTATATTCCTATGTCCAGAGTAGATTGACCCTTGACCTTTTGACCTGCAAAACAATAAGGGTCATCTTCCACTCATAACCAACCCACATATGAAATATCATTATCATCAAGTGAATGGTTCTTAAGATATTGAGCGGACAACATGTGGTCTACAGACCGACCGACAGTTGCAAAACAATATGCCCCCCCCCCTCTTTTTCAAGGGGGGGGGGGGGGCATAAAAAAAGTGTTAGGAGTAAACAAAAGAACCAACAATAGTATGGTATATTGTGAACTTGGCAGATTTCCACTTTAGAAGAAAATAGAGAATTTTTAAATTCTGGTTAAAAATTAAAGCCACGAATAACTGCTTTTTAAAAGATTGTTATGAAAATATGATTGCAAACAGTGTCCGGTGGATTGTTAATGTGAAACATGATCTGTCAAGCATTGGTTTAGAATATTTGAAAAGTGTTGTGTGAATCAGCTTAAAGTTTATAAAATAATGGAATTCAGAATATTGGATATTTACAAACAAAACCTAATGTCGTCTCTTTCAAGTTCACCAAAAAGTGTTCTTTATCAACATTTAATAGATATTTTTTGTTTACAATCATATCTCAATAGACCAATCAACTCAAAAGGGGGAAAGATTATCATTAAATTCAGAACGTCTTCACATTCTTTGAATATAGACAAAAGCAGGCATAACAATGTTTTAAGAACTGCGAGGCTTTGTAAATTGTGTGATTATAATGATATAGAAAATGAGTTTCATTTTATCCTGAAATGTCCATTTTACAACGATTTGAGAAAGAAATATATTAAGGGTTTTTATTACACAAAACCAAGTGTCTTTAAATTAGTTAAGCTCCTTAGTATAGACAATACTAAATAACTCAATAACTTGGGGAAATTCTTAGTACAAGCTGTGAAAATACGAAGTTTAGCATTGTAAGTCAATAGTGTAATTATATAGTATTTTTCTAATAACATGTACATCTCATGATGTGATTACATGTATATTATTTTATATTTGTAATTTCTTTTCCCCCTATTTTCTCCTGTCCACTCACCTGTTGTTTATCTTATACAATTATATATTTTGTGTATACACATGTACATGTACTAGATGTTTTCCGATGAGTTGTATAACTCAAGGACAATAAAGAATTGAATTGATTGTGCCATCGCCAAATGCTCGGTATTCAAATATGTCAAATGCTCTCTGACTTTTTATCATACCGATTGTTAAGCCGTTCTTGGCACACTGATTTTGATTACGGATAACTCCGTTTACCTGATCAAGATAAAGGGCCCACCGCGGGAGTGACCGGTCGCCAGAGGATGATAACTACTCCTAGGCACCTGATCCCACCTCTGGTGTGTCCAGGGGTCCGTGTTTGCCCAACTCTCTATTTTGTATTGCTTACAGGAGTTATGAGATTGATGACTGTTCGTTATTTTTACCTTTCATTCAGAAGTGAGATATCACGGGTCTTTCGGATAGGGCTTTAAAACGTAGGTACCGCGTCGCAACAGACAGTATTACCCAAGAGAAGCGTAACTGTTTCGACAATGAGCGATAATCATAGATATCTTTTGTGGTTCATCACCTGCAGCTGGTGACGTTTTAATACATGAATGAGTGACACTTTTACGACAGGAAGTAAAACAAACAAAACTTGATGTTTTATCAAACAAAATTTCAAATACAATCACCAAATGTCTTATGTTGCTTAAGATAAAGGGTTTGTACATTTTTCGCATTAAGCTAAACATTTTGGTGGGTTTATTTTATAAGAATGTCTAAAATGGAGTTTCAGTATCGGTATTCCACTTCCAAGCCTTCAATGGAGATCAAGGATGTATACACTCCTTACAACTCAATGGCCAGGAAAGATGCTTTCTATCTACAGATTTCAGCGAATTCAGGAAGAAACGGAAAACTGGGATTTACACGAGTATACAGTTTGTACTAAATCAGTAAGTCTTCGACGAAATTATCGTATATTGTTTTACTTTTGATTTTTACATGTAAATTCGTTTCTTTATGTCCGTGTGTAGCAATAAAAAAACCCATTGGCCATGTAAATTGTAAAATATTTTCTAAAATATTGTGTCTTTGCTCTCTGGATATATAATGAATTACTTTGACTTAACCTGGTAGATCTACTGCTAATTTCATGAACATACTGAAAAACATCTAAATAATCGGGGGTTAGACAATGTAAAACTTTGAAGACAAGAATGATAGTTCTGTATACAAAATAGTCTCACAGAGGCATCCATCTAAGTTGCTGCGTCATTTCTATAGTAGGTGTATAAAAAGTTCAATTTAAAATCATTCTAGAAGATCGCTTTTGAAGTTTGCATAATTTGTAAAGACCGTCTTTGTTTTTTATATTGCCCCAAACAGTACAACAGTAGTTAAAATGAGGAAAAACAATTGTATTAAAATTTTTCAGTAATAATTCAGTTGACAAGAATGAACGTAATCTAGATAACACACCTATTTTGCTTGCAAGTTTTTTGGTTAAAATAATATAAACGCCAAATAGTTTTGCACATGATACATTTTCGATGGCGATATTGTCCACTTTTATCGAAAGTTTTCTACAATTTCTTAATCTTTTATCTGTACCAATTATCATTCACTGCGTTTTCTTGAGATTGATTGTAAGTTTGTTTATATCCATCCATTTCCAAAGTATTTTAAAAATCCATATGTAATTTGTTTTCTATAACATCTATACTTTTATCCGATACATCTTGAGTTGTATCGTCCGCATACATATGGGCTGCAGAATATTGTATGCAATATGAATACTCATTTACAATACTATACAATACAATACTAAGACTTATATAGCGCCCTAATCAATTAAAATCTCTAAAGCGCTTTACATAAAAAGCATACAATTCAAAGTAAAAACAATAATGTCCTACATAAAAAATGATGGTACATACATGTGATTGTAATACACTTTAAAACAGTTTGTAAATAAGACAGAATTGTCTTTTAGTAGATATTAAAAGCAATATTTAAAAAAATGAGTCTTTAGATGTCGCTTAAAAATGTCCAAAGATTTAGCTTGGCGTAATCCGAGTGGTAAGGCGTTCCGCAGTTTTGGCGCGGAATATTCAAAACGCCTGTTTCCGTGAGTCTGTGTTCTTAATTGTGGAACATTTAGAAGCATCCTATTTCCCGAACGTAAAGTCCTTGGAGGGCAATACGGGATAATAATCTCACTAAGGTAGGTTGGTCCGGTTTTACGGACTGCTTTGTATGTGTGTACAAGCGCTTTGTATTTTATGCGGTACTGAACCGGAAGCCAGTGCAGGTTATACAGGTGTAATATGTTCATGTTTTAGTACGAGTTATTATCATTGCTGCTGTATCCTGTACACGTTGGAGTTTGTCCGTGGTCCTGTTTGGTAAGCCAAGTAGCAATGCATTGGCATAGTCGAGTCTTGATGTCACCAGAGCATGCGTTAGTGTTTTGCAGGTTGTTTTGTCAATAATGCGTCTAATCCTTCCAATATTCCTTATTTGGTAGAAGCAGGACCTTGCCATGTTAGTCACATGTTGACCCATACTGAGGAATTGATCAAAGTAACTCCCAAGTTCTTAACTACTGGAACTGATTTGATGGCACATCCATCGAAAGTAAGGCTGATGTCAGACAGACCACGATCTCTGTTTCTGGGTGCAAAACCGATGAGTTCAGTTTTGTCATGATTCTATTTCAACATGTTTGATGACATCCATTTGCTGATATCAGATAAACAAGCTTCAAGTCTCACTTTGAAATCATTCCAGTTATCAAGTGGTTTGATCACTATGTAGATCTGATTGTCGTCGGCGTAACAATGGTAAGACATATTGCGTCTCCGGCATAATCCACCAATGGGTTTTGTATATTTACATATAGAATAAAAAAACAAAGGACCAAGTATTGATCCTCGAGGTACTCCTACTGTAATATCTCATTTGTCGGACTGAATTCCATTCCATCTAACATATTGTAATCTATTTGTCAAATAAAATTTAAACCAATTGTATGAATTTTCACATATTCATGATTTACTCCGTTTACCTGATCAGGAAATAGGGCTCACGGCGGGTGTGACCGGTCAACAGGGGATGCTTACTCCTCCTAGGCACCTGATCCCACCTCTGGTGTGTCCAGGGGTCCGTGTTTGCCCAACTATCTATTTTGTATTGCTTATAGGAGTTATGAGATTGATCACTGTTCGTTATCTTCACCTTACATTTACCATGTCAAAAGCTTTACTTAAATCTACAAATAAAACGCCTGTAAGTTTTCTATATTGTATATATTACTAGGTGTTGTAATTAAAAGATTTATATGGCGCCCTTTCAACATTAATTAAGGTCTTCCGTAACAACGGAAGACCTTCTACTGATTGTGCTGATTAAGATTATTCTTTTTTTTTTCCTAGACGCTAACTTTGAAGCTTCATATCTCGCTCATTTCTGCATGGATTTTGCTCAAATTTTCAGGGTTTATAAACTTTACAGAACAATTTTAACATCATGTACTACATTTCAGAAATTCCCTTTTGTTCACGAGTTATTCGCCTTTGAATGAAATTTTAGGGGTTTTGGTTTCCAGACAAAGGCTCCGAGACTGTATAAGCTTGAACAGAAAATGCATTGAAAATGAAAAGTAGGAGCATTGTAGTTGTGCACATCGTTTTTTGTTTTTTGATTACAGTGTTCGAAATGGTGGTTGACAGGGTTAAAAAATTAGGACGCCTAAAGGAGCAAAAAATTACACATATTTTCCTTTATATCTTTTAAACTAGAAATATGTTGTTAAGACGTGTAGAACAAAAGTTGTGGAAAATGTTAAGAGCTTTCTTTTGATATCCCTAAAAAGGGGCTGGCCCCTTAAATTAGGGATCTGGGGATCTCAAAGTTTTCGCTTTATAACTCAAAAACGGTAAATATTTCGATATGGCTTTCGCTGGAAAAGTTGTTCTTTAACATCTTATTGATCTCATAAACATAATATTTTGCTCGAGTATTGTGTTATATATATGAGTAAAAAGCTTGACCCGCAAACAGGTAACCGTATCATTAGGTGGGTGAAGGGGGAAAAATGTGTATAACTTACTTCGGCACGTGCCCCTGGCGTGAAATTCATACGCGCCTTCTGTGTGCACTGTGTACATAATATACCTACATGTATTTACGCAGATAGATATGCAAGTTTAATAAAATATTCAAGATTTGAGAGCAATTTATTTGATTTGTATGTATAAATAATTCAAACTCGATGAATTATTCTCTTCAGTCTGAATATTATGCTATCATAATTTTGTTGTATGATAAAATATTGGTAACAGCTATAAACCTTTATTGTATGTCCTGAGCCTTTTAAATAGTAATTTTTTGTTCATTATTGGGACTGAAAAGTTAAATGCTGAAAGAATTTAATCCCACATACACGCGCGCCTCAAAATACTGATTCGTGGAATGAGATCATATACGCATGTACTTGAGTAGTATAAATTTATTAAACACCTAACGATAAAAATTTATAGTACACCTTTATAGCTTCATTTCAATGATATATATTAAATTCTCAAACTATTTCATAAGTACATACGAGAAGTCAGAATCGCCAGCGTAGCCAAACTACTTATATCGTTACAGTACTTATCTTCCTGTCACAGTACAGTTGATTATTTTCTTTCTAAAAACTTAACTTGTATTCGTCTTTTATAAAATCACTGGATAAGTATTTCAAATAATTTTTCCCGGGGTGATGTTACGTATAACATATCAAGAGGGAAAGAAGGCGAAGGTTAGATCCCACACACACATACTCATGTACAGTTCCTGTATTTTCATGTTAACTAGGCTGCATTAGGACCTGACCCAAGGACATATGGTCAAGTTTTAAGTTTTTATGTCACACAGCTCCGACGGAAGACCTCTAGTTCTCTAAATCGCTTTACAAATGTGAGAGCAAAGATAACACAAAATCGATTTGCACATACATGTGAATAAAATATGCATAGTATCAGAATTAAAATGCATAATTATCATTATTAATATATAGTGCCAAATGTAATCATATAATTGTATACAATTATCATGATCGGGAAGTCGAATTAACATACTTGGTGTAGTTTGATCTGAGATATGAAAAAGATACCCAAAAGTCAGTCGTCGGCATCAAAATAAAATAATCAAAGTAAGAAGGTCGTTTTTTCACCTACAAAGCTACTTGACTGCATCTTTTATCGTGGTAGGCGTGGAGTTGAGATTTTAAAAGAAATCACTACATACAGATGTACGGCGGGTAAGATCGGGAATGCTCAACCACCCATGGATATGTGACTACACCTCGGAGATATATACGTATAAACCATTGTAGATAGATTTATATGAAAGGTAAAGATAACGAACAGTGACCAATATCATAACACTTATAAGCAATACAAAATAGAGAGTTGGGCAAACACGGGCCCCTGGACACACCAGAGGTGGGATCAGGTGCCTAGGAGGAGTAAGCATCCCCAGTACTATAATATGTACTTTTAAAATCGTTAGTTATAAATCATTTCATACCACCATCCCCAACTTGACCCTAACCTCCTGACCCAGGGGCATTGAAATCTATACATACCCTCTCTCTGTGATCTCAATACATGTCTTTATTCAACATTAGGAGAAGTACCAAAGGAGATTTTTATAAGAAATACAATACAGCACTGCGTTAACATTTTGGCCCCGCACTACAGCCCAAACGTCTGTCCCGGGGCCAGGAAATCTAAATGTTTGACAGACAGCTTTAGGATCTACATGCAATTTACTTTCAATATTAGCAGAAGCACATACGATATTAAAACATTAATTAAAATCATGACAAAAATTGACACCGCCCTTAAAACTAGAAATGTGCAATTTTGACAGAAGGTTCCCTGATATTCCTGAATACGCAGTTAATTTAAATGGTATTAACAGAAGAAATGAAGAGTTCTAAATATTACAAACATTAATTACCACTACATATCTATTTTCACCACACCCTATAGACTAAACCTCTGTACCGGAAATAATGAAATTTACAAGTATAATAAACTTAAGGGCTTCCTGTTCCGTATAGATATACATTCCGAGTATTGTACTAAAGAAAAGTGTCTATGAATGCAAGTCAAATATTGGTAATTATTGCTTTGTCACTAATACCCCTGAAGTGCAAAAGTCGTGAAATTTCAAAATTCTGTTATCTTATCCCAAAATGGATTTCTACCAAATTAGAAAAATCGGCGTTTACTAATGATTGCAGTGTTATGTTGTTAACCAGCTATGTATGTGATAGTTTGATGGCGCTACCATTCATATAACTCAATTTTAAGATTATATTTGCATACTTTAATTTTACTTTCGAAATTCCTGAAATAGAACAAGAGGCCCATGGGCCACATCGCTCACCTGAGTCACCTTGGCTCATATCTAAAGATTTTTCATATATATTCGCATGTAAAACTTTGATCCCTATTGTGGCCCCAAACTACTTCCAGGGACCATGACTTTTACAAACTTGAATCTGCACTATGGCAGGAATCTTTCATGTAAACATAAACTTTTCTGTCCCAGTGATTTTTCGGATGATTTCTAATGATTTTCCCTATATATGTGTATGCATAATGTTGACCCCTTACTTCGGCCCCATCTTACCCCTGGGGACTCTAGTTTTTACAAAATTGAATATGCACTGTCAGGAAGCTTTCGTGCAAATGTAAACTTCTTTGGCTCAATGGTTCTAAGAAAGAAAATTTTAGATATTTTTTTTCTATTTATTAGTGAATGTATTTCTAAGGAGCAAAACCTCTTGCTCTGCATGGTATGAAATAAATATATCGTATAGCGAAGAATCTTTTTTTCTCCATATAGTTTCAAATATAGGGTATCATACAGTTTACCTATTAGATTGATTGTTTGATTTGCTGTTTTCCGCCACACTCAACCATTTTTAAGTTATCTGGTGGCGCCCAGTTTTTATTGGTGGAAGAAAGAACCCAGATATAATGTACCTGGGAAGAGACCACCGACCTTCCGAAAATAAACTGGGAAACTTCCTCACTTATCGGCACGAACGGGTCTTACCTATTAGAATAATGTGAAATTAAACTTTCATGATAAGAATGTGTCCTATGTTAAAATTATCTATAGAGATTTTACAAAAGTTAATAATACTTTTTGTAAAGCTGACCTATTTGTTACTAAATCTCAAAACAATATTTGTGTACACCGCGATGTACAATATAACATGAATGGCTCGTCAACACACGTATCAACACTTCATCGCGAGTTACGTTCCTTTGCGGGGCCAGTCAAAGGTCAATAGGTGAAAAACCAAGTTTTCCTTCTTTACCTTACCAAATGCAAGACGGTATTACTTTGAACTTTAGCTAATTATCAAGTTTTCATACAAGTTGATGGGTTGCCCCAATCTGGGACATTATTGTAGTTGACTGCAATTGATGGGAAAATAACAAATGTCAAAGCTACAGATAAGAAAATTGCAAAGGCCAAAGTAGGGATATACGATTGTTAACCGGGAGATGGCGGACAAGGGACGTAACTTTAAAATTGCTCTTAAGAGCCTTGAAAGGAATTGTAAAGTTAAAAAAAGGTGTTGCATCGAAGCGGGAATTTTCCATAATCGGAGCTCCGTGCCAGCACTCGTGACATAGAACTGACCTTCATCCATATTTATACTCTATTGCGTATTTGCAATTTAAATATCTGTAGGATTCCCCAGTACTAAGGGCAAGAATGATACATTTTATGCGTCGATACATTATACATGTAGTCTAACCATGATTTTTGAAATCGTGAAAATTAAATTGTCTTTTTTTCTTCTGAGTATCAGGTACAATGTATATGGTTACATGTTACGAGTGTATCAATTATTTAAGATTCTATACTACTACAGTTTAATTTTAGCTCTTATAATCGTATGTATTATTTTCTTTTACAATCAACAGTTGGCAACTGTACATAACTCTGACCATAAAACAAAATTCGGGAAGCTTAATGAGCATTCATAAAGTTCAACATATTCGAAGTACATGCACCTATAAACATTGATTCACTATTATAGCACTTTGCTACTGGAATACATACATGTATCATCTTATCCACCTAAACCGTTTAACGGTTATTTACCTTGTTTGGCCTTAAAGTTTTGCAAAGTTCACAACGCTGTTTTGTAATAGGCACCATGCCTTTGTCAACACCTTTCACTCAGAAAAACATATAAACTTGACTATTAAAACACAGGTATTGCATGCATGCTGTATTCGGCGTGTTTGTTGCGAGTCATATTCACAAACTAAACAGTGTCCAGGTTGGATTGATTGATTGAATATTGTTTAACAAATTTAAAAAATTAAAACGTAATAAACTGTTAATTTATGTTCAAAGATATTAAATTCTACACTTAATAAAAACAAGAATATAAAAAAGTGATGGATGCTCTCCGAAATACATCTAACCAATGAACTGCTTCATATGACGAATGACTCGCACTATGATAAATAGCTGCTGAAATATTGCTGAAACGAAGGGTTTTTTCATATAGGTTGATTGATTGATTTTTGTTTAACGTCCCTCTCGAGAATATTTCACTCATATGGAGACGTCACCACTGCCGGTGAAGGGCTGCAAAATTTAGGCCTATGCTCGGCGCTTATGGCCTTTGAGCAGGGAGGGGTCTTTATCGTGCCACACCTGCTGTGACACGGGACCTCGGATTTTGCGGTCTCATCCGATGGACCGTGTCAAGGTTGGAAGCTTATTTCAAACTCGGCACATTTTAATAATCAGAGATTTGACAAGAAACATTTATAAAAACTAGAAGTGTGTTTCAATTAAGAAAAAAAAAAGAATCTAGATGGAAAACCAATCTGATTAAAACCAGATCTTCAATCCGCTCCTCTATTGGTCATGTCGCGTTGTCAACGCGACATGGCCAATAGAGGAGCGGATTGAAGATCTGGTTTTAATCAGATTGGATGGAAAACGTGATATGAAAAACAAATTGTGTTCGTGAGGGATTCGAACCCGGTCGTTTTAAAAAAGAAAACATCGTTACCTACATTTTCCGCCACATTCAACAATTTTTCCGTTATTTGGTGGCGCCCAGTTTTTATTGGTGGAAGAGAGAACCCAGACACAATATACCTGGGAAGAGACCACCGACCTTCCGAAAGTAAAGTGGGAAACTTTCTCACTTACTGGCGCGAGCGGGATTCGAACCCACGCCGACCAGAGGTGAGAGGCGGTGTGATGTTGAGCGCGATGCTCTAACCACTCGGCCACTCGTTACCTTCAAAAGTTGATGACCTTACTCGTTACGTAAGGGTTAATGTACTTGTATCGCTCCATTCCTTAAAAGTAATGGACTGAGGTCCATTGCTTTGAAGGAATGGAGTGATACAAGTACATTGACCCACTTAAAATCCACCTTTGCTGGGCCCCTTGCTACTAAACTTTGTGGGTCATCGACTTTTGTTGTTAAAATCCACCTATGACGTCATTCTTTTGTTCGAACACTCCATTATTTTTCAGGAATGGAGTGTTCGGAAAGTAGGTCAACCTTTATACAAGTAGATATAAATGCATGCAACAAAAGAATGAAAAACGTAAGACATGATTAAAATGCACAAAGTTTAGTAGCAAGGGACCCAGCAAAGGTGGATTTCGTTTTCGCCTTGATTCCGGTGGAATCCTTTTTGTGGAATCACTTATTCATGAACAAATATCTAGTGGCTCTCGACGTAATATGGCATTATCCTCTCTTCAGAAAGTTCTTCTTACTTTGAGGTTTCTAGCTACGGGCAAAATGCAGCTGTGCAACGGCGATGACATGGGTGTTTCTCAGCCAACTGTCTCACGGGCCATTACCGTAACACTGGCAAACCTTACCTCCCCTCTCATGACCAGTCGGTTTGTACAATTTCCATCTAGTGCAGCAGAAATTAGAAAGAACCAAGAGTCTTTTCATGCAATTGCGGAGTTTCCAGGGATAGTCGGCGCCATCGATGGAACCCACATTCAAATAATTGCACCACACGAATATGAAAATGAATACGTCAATAGACATAACTACCATAGTATTAACACACAAGTTGTTTTTGATGCAAAATATAGAATCATTGATGTTGTTGCTAAATGGCCAGGCTCCACTCACGATTCCCGAATCCTTAACGAAAGTGGTTTGAGAGTCCTGTTCGAAAACAATCATATCCCAATTCACACACATTAACTTGGCGACAGCGGATATCCCTCCAAACGTTGGTTATTGATTCCTTTTCGGAGACCAAACCAACCATCGCAGTTGAATTACAACAGGTAAAGATTTAAAATCTTCTTTCATACACATGATACATGTGCACCTTTCAATATTCTAAATAAACATGATAAACGAGGTTTTTTACTTTTTTTCGCATCCATATTTTCCTCTTGGTATAAACAAAGTCTGATTGGTGTAAAATTGGTTCGAAACTTAAGCGCCCCCTATTTGAGAAACAATCGGGTGGATCCAACAGTTTCCAAATTGAGGGGTGTAAACATGTAACTAAATAAAAACCACTGCAATATTTGGTTTTTTTACTATTAGTAGTATTATTCCAATTTACATTTATTGTAAATTTTCTCTTCTTTCTTCCATGTATTGTTTAAAAAATGGGGGGGGGGGGGGGGGGGGGCAACTTGTGGGATTAACAAAATAAGAATGTAAAAATGTTTCAACATATAAATTATATATACTGGAACTTTCATGAATTCAAATCAAATGCAGACACTGCATCATGGACATGGATAATATTAGTTAGGTAACGTCAAATTCAGAATATAATGTCACATAAATGTGATGCAAACAGCTGTCAATTCTTTAGACTGTGCAATTCAGCTCTGACTCTTTTTGATTATTGCAATTCTTAGAATTTAAATTCCTTTTCTTGCATGTAATCTATAAAATAATAATGTATATATATCTACTTTGATTGTTATATTTCACTGACATGTAAATAAATTAAGGGTACATTATTAATTATTTTGTAAATAAAAGGGGGAGGGGTGGTACATGTCACATACACCTGTGTCACATACTCAGGTAACATGTACCAGAATAAATATTTATATCAAATATTTATTTAAACATAAAATTCAAACTTAAAAATTATTTCGATAAAAACATTAAGCATAACCGAGTTGTGGGGAATTTTCTTTCTTTCTTTTTTAACAATTTGAAAATAGATGAACATTGACTATTGGGGCGGGTGGAAGATTTTTTACTATAATAATTCATATGAAAAATAATGCTTTTATGAAAGTTTTGTCATTCCCGGCACAGTGGTGTTTTTTTGTTTTGTTTAATTTACTATTAACAATTAATGCCTACAATGGGGATTTACTATTGAAGTCTTCTAAATGATTTTTTTTTTGGTCATTCTCATCCAAGATATTATGCTTCTCAATTAACAATTGGTCATACTTAAAACATGCCCCCTTTCTCTTTCTACACATAATGATATCAATATTAACATATATAACTTGATTATTGTATTCATGTGCTTTATTGTGTGTACAACAACCAATTTTTAAAAATAACCAAACCAATCAAAAAGATTTTACCATACTGATTTATAGAGCTCACAAGAAAACAAGATCTGTGGTGGAAAGGGGGACCGGACAACTGAAGAGGCGATTTCATGTACTACATGGTGAAATCCGCTTGTCACCTGAGAAGGCATGTCAGGTTATTTTGTCCTGTGCCATTTTGCATAACATTTGCAAAGATCAATGCATTCCATGCCCACAAGATCATGAAGATGATGGTGAAGATCAACAAGTTAATGTACATGTACCACACATATTTAACAACAATGGCAATGATGGTCTGAGATACCGACAACAGTTTGCAGAGACTCACTTTTGAGTTGCATTGGGAGTTGTGTATGTATTGACTGCATATATGCAACTAGAAATTGAAGAGTGGGTCATTAAAGTACAAAATAATGAAAGTAATGAGATATGCATGTACTTCCTTATAAATTTTTAAACCTCATCATGACCTTGGGGTATATACCATTTTAACCAATTTGAATCTAAATAATGATGTAATGGTGCTTGTGTGGGTTGTGGTGGTATACATTAAACAACAACACACCAATCAAGGTTTAACACACGAGTTAATTTATATTTTTTTTCAGCTCTGAACATATATATAACATTTACAAACAAATATATGTATATATGTATATATATATATATATATATATATATATATATATATATATATATATATATATATAAGATTAAAAAAATCAACAACAAAAACTCATTTGCCAAGCACAATTTACAATCAACATTTTTACTTTAACAGTGCTTAGAAATTATAAATGAACTTCAAATTTGGCTACTGATTTACTATATGGTATAATACTGATACTGTCCCTTTACTTGTGTATACACATGATTAGCAATTTCCTTCTTTTTACACTGTCTTACTGTTATGCCCTCTGGGCCCAAAATTGGAATAAACTTATCTTATCTATCTTATCTTATCTATAATTGATAAATAGATTTATCTTACTCGACTATTACTTTAAAAATCATAGACTGAAAAAACTTAACTTCATAAGAATATTCAAAAACTTAACAGAATGCAAAAAACATAAAATAATAACAAATACTAAATTCATGCAAATTTACTAAATATTAATCTATATACAAATAATTATATATTACAATTTATTATATACTTTCAATTTCATCTCTTCTTTTTTCTTTAAAAGTTTGCGGGCATATCTCACACGATATATGCCCGGAAACATTCCGGCCCGCAAACATTACGTCACAATCAAATTTCTACGCCGTTAATTTTCAAATTTTTCGTGTTTTTCATCTTTTACTCAGTTAAACCGATAAAGTTATTGTTAAAAATACAATTATTGTTAGTTTCTAAATGAAATTGAAAGTATATAATAAAAAGGTTATAGACTTTGTATGGGAAATATGACGACCTCGTTTTTTGTCGCGGACGGACCTCGCAAGCTCGGTCCGTCTACGCGCCAAAAAACTCGGTCGTCATATTTTCCCATACAAAGTCTATAACCTATAATTAATGTTGACCATGTACTTATCCACACAAGGAAATTATAAAAAATGAAAATACATTGTAGTTGAATACTAATCGAACACTCCAAAATTCATACATAACATTTTTAAACTACTAAATTTTAATCTATCATGATAATTCATATTTTATATGTCCATTCAAACTGATGTAAATTTCGATTACTCTTAGTCAACCACTATCATACGAAATGCATACCACCTGAATATTCAGCAAATACATTATATACATGTACATAGATGAGATTAATGACCATAATGATTCTATAATCTATAAATAATTTAGAGATATGTACATATTATCAAATTATACATAAATTAAAGCAGCTGGTTAAAAATAAAGGTATATGATAATCTTTATGAGCTACTTAAATTATAGCTTTCTAAAATAATATATTTCATATAGTAATGAAATAATATATTTACTTAGGAAAATACCACTCTGTCTTACAAATGTATTACATTTTGACCATGCAATTTAGCTATGGGGTTCTTGAGGGGAAAAAATGCCCAAGGATGTTTTGTGCCAAGTTTGGTTGAAATTGGCCTAGTCATTCTAGTGAAGAAAATGAAAATGTGAAAAGTTAAAAGCCAACAACTACTTTATATGGAAAGTGAAAATTTTAATACACATATCATTTCATTTCATCTATTGAGTATTTAATTACTAATGTTGAAATATGAAACATAAAAAACTTAACTTATTAAATAAGGATATTCTGCTAATATTCCATTATTAATATTTATTATGACAAACACAACAATGTCTGGTAAAGAATTTAATGATCTTGCTGGAGAGGATTTAAAAAACATTCTTTGTTTATATCCATGTTCTATGTAAAATTTAATCATAGATTCTAGCCCACCCTTAAACCCAGGGTCCTTAATTTTTAATAAATGAAAAACAAAATTTTAAAAAAGCAACATAAAAAAAATCTTAAAACCACAAAGCTTGGGGAATGTTTGCATATTGATCATTTTCATTAGGTGTGCATGGTCCTGCAGCTGTTTTATGATTCTGCACTACAATAGATTGCTTGCTTGTTAATATTACTAACCATAGCCTTGTTGTTCTTGAGAAGATTTACAAAATATTTCCCATGTATAAAAAATTGATCTATTCATGTCGCCCAACTGTGTGCCAACAAACAATGGACAGAGTTTGATCAGAATTAAAAGCTCACTTGAACCTTTCACTCAGATGAGATAAGAACATGTACATATAGTACATCAATTAAAATGCTTTTAAATATAAATAAAATTCATTCCTCTTGCTTTAGTTTTTTTTATCTTTAGTTCCATATACTGGACTTCCAGTTCCAACTTCCTGCAAATCAGCTCCTCGATTCTCCTTTTCAAATCAGGCTGACTGCTTCTATTTTCAGAGGCCTGCAAACTTGTAGTCATACTGGATGTTACATGTAGTGGTAGTGGAGGCTCTTGCACAGGTGTGGTTACTAGAGGGGTAGAACTGAGAATGAGGGGATCCGTACCAGGAGGTCCCTCAAAGACATTGATTCCCCTGTGATGAAAAGAGATTAATTAAATGCTTACTTAGTATTCTCCTTTCTATATCTTCTGCAGCTCTTTTGAATTATTAAATTATATGATTGCATTGAATGTTTATTACAATGAATGTTATTCTTTTTTATGTTGATGTTCATATCTATACAAATCAAATTAATACAGAAAAGACAATTCTGTCATTAAAAGAATTCAAGCTAATTTACCCCAAATTCTAACATTTGAATACACAACATGAGGTTGATTATATGATGAATTTAATTATTATTTTAATAACTGTTGTTTTTTATTATCATTATTTGGATGTTAATAAAAAGATAATAATAATCCATTAATATAAATGGAATTACAAAGAACAATTCTGTCATGACAGATTTCCAGTAATTTCATCTATCCTTGCAGTGCATGAATCACTGTATTCATGTACATATAGTAATTAATGATGATGATGAATTATGACAAAGATAACTACACACAATACAATAAAAGTGAATATATAGATCAATTTTCTTGTATTTACTCACACTGGTTGACTCCCTTCTCCAATGTTTAATATCTGCAAGAGAGAGGAGTCAATCCCACCATCAATCCCACTGAGGCAAGCATTATCCTCTCCTACCACACTACACACTGTTGTGGCAACTGCGCTGAGAGGTTTTGGTGGTGGGCCCCCACCTAAAATATATTCATATATTATAAAGAATATTCCTAGTTGCCATAGTAAATTACTGTGAGTGAAAATAGTAAATATTGCTCCAAACTGTTAAAGATTAGTGCATTTATAGGAATGTTGATATCCTGTGAGGCACCTCAAAATATTTTCATTCCAGTTATCCCCCTTTTCTCACCTTGGAAACGTAAACAATATTTTGACAAGCACGGAAGTAGTCAAGTCATAAGGCAACAGTTTGCTAATTGCTTTACCTACTTCATAATGATATTTATAGTCAAATTCGATGCATAAGAAGACCGCTTTTCTTTGGTATATTGAATCTAGAATATACCAATGTTGACAGATTTAAAGCTTTACGCAAGTTCAACAGTGTGCATGTACACACGCACATATTTATATATATAGACAATTTAAGTATCTAAGTTCTATCAATAATAACCAACCTGTCCCAGTCACAACTCTTCTGTGATCTGAGATTTCAGATTTAGATTTGCAGAAGACGTTGTGCCACTTCTTCTCCATTTCCACCGCTGTCCTAGCTGGGCCCACCCCCATCGCGGCTAGTCTTTCGGCAATACTTTGCCAAGTGCGGTGCTTCATCTCGGGGTTAAAGTGGGCCCTAATTTCCCCCTCAGGATATGCTTGTTCTCTTCTACTTACGAAGCCAAGGCAAGCGTTTCATCAGAATTCCAATTAGGCTTTCTTTTCGTCTGCTTGGACTCCATGATGTTGTTGTTGACATCACTGTCTTCAACGTTTTACCTCTTTTGCTGGAGAGTACGGTAAAAATTCCGGGAAATCGTTCGCGTTGCCATAGAATTTCTACTTAAGTGTTTCATTTTTCTAAGATTGAAACTTAGTTAAGAATTATGCTTAACATTTTTATGAATTAATACTTAAGTTTTTTTCTTAGCTGAGAATTTTTTTACTACTTAAGTATGAGATCTAAGAATTTTCTTAGAACCTTTATGAATCCCGGCCCAGGTGTCTAGGAGGAGGAGTATATTTATTATACTTTCATGCAATACATTAGAATCTGCTTGGCCAAGTAAATGTCATACCCTTTATAGTGATTGAAAAGTTTTTCTTGCATACTTGCATGTACATACAAGAATTTGGTCCCGTGGGGATCCGGGTTAGAATAGGTCCTCAGTACCCCTTGCTTGTCGTATGAAGCGACTAAATAGGGCGGTTCTTCGGATGAAACCGCAAAAACCGAGGTCCCATGTCACAGCAGGTGTGTCACGATAAAGATCCCTCCCTGTTCAATGGCCATAAGCGCCGAGCACAGGCCTAAATTTTGCAGCCCTTCACCGGCAGTGGTGACGTCTCCATATGAGTGAAATATTCTCGAGAGGGACGTTAAACACTATACAATCAATCAATCATACAAGAATTTGCAGTTATGCCAGTGAAAGTAAAAGAGAACTTCAATATAATCACCAAGAAAAGAACTTAAAGTATTATCAAATTCATTTTTGTTAAATTACTAGTATTATAGATGAGGACAATTGTCCAACGAAAGAAAAAGAACATCAGATTGTCTGACGAGGAAGTGCTTATGATACTTCGATCGTATCAAGTTCACCCGTGTTATTCAATGCAACAAAGGGCTCACGGCGGGTGTGACCGGTCAACAGGGGATGCTTGCTCCTCCTGGGCACCTGATCCCACCTCTGGTGTGTCCAGGGGTCCGTGTTTGCCCAACTATCTATTTTGTATTGCTTGTAGGAGTTATGAGATTGATCACTGTTCGTTATCTTCACCTTGCATAAAGGACAATATTCAACGGCTCAGAAAATGTATCTAGAATGTGGACACAGGCGGCTGAAAAACGTGCTTTCCAATTTACAAAATTAATGGCTGCACCAGAAAGACTTTCATATCCATAACGCATAACTGATGCACCGTAGAATCGTTCGCCTTTCCAATCTTTACGACAAAAATAAACTTAACAAAATTTTGAATACTGTACATCTTGTATAACACTTTTAAGGTACAGAGCATCTCTTATAGGCCTCTAAGTCAATCTCATTCCTGCTCATGTACATGTACACGGTACTGTGGGGAAAATCCTACACATTAACACCGTAACAAAATCCGACACATTAACACCGTGACAAAATAAAATTACACAGACTGCCAGACAGGAAAGAGCATTTGAGAAAGGGGGAGGTGTGTCAACAATTTTTCAGTTATCTGGTGGCTCCCAGTTTTTATTGGTGGAAGAGAGAACCCAGATACAATGTACCTGGGAAGAGACCACCGACCTTCCGAAAGTTAACTGGGAAACTTTCGCACTGAAAGAATACATTTCAACATAATAAAAGTCCCATGCATACTCTATTTCAATGTGTTTAAATTCCAGAAAATGAAGCTTTTCCTTTTGAAAGACTTATTCATATTTATAGGGAGGAAATCAGGAAAAGTAAAGGTAAAGAGCCGAGTCTGATCAAAGACCGTCCAAACGTGACAAGAAAGATAAACAGGAAGAACTATTCAGAGGTCTTTCTGAGACTAGTGATGACGATGAGCTCAGACCTAGTAGCACATCAACGCAGTGGACAGCACCACCATCTTCTACTACGGAACCTAATGCAGAAGAGGTCGATAATGGATTTGATTCGATAAATTTATTACCAAAAGGGTTCCGAAGCTCTTGAGAGCTTTCGGGATCAGTGATTCTCAATAAACAAATACCTCCAATGCACAGTCCGTCTTAATGTTTTAAGTTGATATCGATAATTCAAAATGATATGGACACAGAAAATTGCCATCAAAAGGAAGAGTGGTTTGCGCTTTACTGTATATCTTAAAATGTACTACAGCGCGCTCACTGTAAGCAGACAAACTCTAGTGATCCTGACATTTGTAAATAATGTGTTTTCAGTCTTGAAACTTCCGTTCTTTATATAACGAAAACAAACAAAAAGCATGTTTTCATTAAGTTACCTCACAAGCAGAAATCACCAAGAAAAGATGGGTAAGGTTTTTAGCAGTTGGAGAAATACCAGTAAGGGAGTGCCCCAGGGCAGTCTAATCGGTTCTATTTTATTTAACATTTTTATCAATATTTTAATATCTTCTATTCCATTGAACATTATACAATTACGCAGAAGACAATACACTGAAAGGTGGAGATAACGAACAGTGATCAATCTCATAACTCCTATAAGCAATATAAAATAGATAGTTGGGCAAACACAGACCCCTGGACACACCAGTGGTGGGATCAGGTGCTTAGGAGGAGTAAGCCCCCTGTCGACCGGTCACACCCGCCGTGAGCCCTATATCTGTCTATTATCAATCCCTGAATTTGATACAATGATAGCAACACACTTATAGACGGGTTTCATTTTAACTGTATGAAAGCAAATCCTAATAAGTTTCAAGCAATAACTGTTTGCAGGAAAGCTCATGCCAAGCAAGCAGATTTTCCGTTCAAGGTGTCAACATATCTTGTGATACAGTTAAATTACTTGGTGTTGATATTGACTAATATAATTGACTTATATACTAAACTTGAGGATCACTATTTAGATAGGTCTAAATTTTGCAGCCCTTCACCGGCAATGGTGACGTTTCCATATGAGTGAAAAAAAAATTGGGCGGGACGTTAAACAATAAACAATCAACTGTATCTCATTTGTATCTCAACGACTGACATTCAATTTTTTGCTGACCATTAGAAATACCTTGATTAAGCATTGTAAACATCTAAAATGGGAAATCATATTTGAAAATTTTCAGTTCAAATCGTGTCCATGCCCCTTTAAAAGTTGCAAAATGTTTAAATTACAAGATTGGCAATGATTAATGCAGGTAGTCTTCAGATTTTAACTTCATTCGCAATGCAAGAGTAGATTATACTACCGTCCGACAGAACGTTATATTTTATAGCCTAACTAAAAAATAACTTCTTCTTAGAACCACAGGATATACATGTACACTGTGCACGTTCATCCGATCGATCGATATACTTAGCTTCGACTAAATATAACTTCTTCCGTGACTTTGCGCGGGAAATTGACAGTTTCAGTAAATTCACGGGGTAAATTTTGACAGGCCTTTCTAGGAAAACGTCTCTTTAAAACTATGCATGTGCTTATCAAAGTTTAAAAGTTCCTATCAGTAAAAGTGGGAAAGGATACTTTGCGTGTATATTCATTTACCAATATCACATAATAGAGATATGGTCCATGTGAGAAAAAGGCAGGGGATGCAATTTAATTCAATTACAGTGAAAATACAACATTATTACAAATGTTTACTGAAAACATGCGGAAGAAAACTTTGAAATTATAGATAATTAAAATATAATACTGGATACAACCTTTCTCTGAAAATATAACATACGACACAACTATTCTATTTTTGGACCTTCTATTCCTAATTAATACATTGATAATTTGCAACAATGCATGTTCATTACGTTTCAAGAAACTTTAAAAATTTGAATATTTCACGTTTACGGCTTACATATTGTAATGATGTTGTAATTTCACTGATGTAATTGAATTTAGGTGGGGTTGTTTTTTCGAAGAAAAAATTAAGAAACGAACGGTCGAGATCAACTTACTCGAAATTTTCAAACTGTGTTGAAGTGTATCAAATATATTCTATGTCAGAATGACAAGGTAAAGGTAACGAACATTACTCCTAAAAGGAATGAAAGGTGAAGATAACGAACAGTGATCAATCTCAGAACCCCTGTAAGCAAGAAATGTTTGTAAAACATGTATGTCCCCCATGGTGTATAATTGAAAAGGGTTATACACATGTATCTTTTAATTGATAGTAGTGTCAAACCAATTCAAAATATTGAACAGACAATATCTTCTTGTGTCCAGATTGGATTGATCATATGACCTAAAAATCAATAGGGGTAATCTACTCCTTATGCTGTACTAGTGTACCAAGTTTGGTGTCAATCAGGCAAATGATTCTTAAAATATAGGAGACAATATATTACTTTGTCCAGTTTAAACTTTGACCACATGACATGAAAATAAATAGGGGTCATCTACTCCTTAATCTTTACCAGTGCACAACATTTGATGTCTGCCAAGCAAAGGGTTCTCAAGATATTGAGCTGACAGTATATTCCTATGTTCAGTTTGACTCTCGAACATTGACCAAGTGAACTCAAAATCAATAGGGGTAATCTTCTCTTGAAGATGTACCAGTGTACCAAGTTTGAAGTCTGTCGAGCAAAGAGTTTTGAAGATATTTGAGCAAACAGCATATTCCTTTGTCCAGTTTGACCCTTGACCACGTGACCTTATAATCTTCTCTCAAGAATTTTTCACTCATATGGTGACGTCATCATTGCCGGTGAAAGGCTGCAAAATTTAGGCCCATGCTCTGCACCTACGGCATTTGAACAGGGAGGGGTTTTTATCGTGCCACACCTGCTGTAACACGGGGCTTCGGATTTAGAGGTCTCATCCGAAGGACCGCCCCATTTAGTTGCCTCTTACGACAAGCAAGGGGTAATGAGGACCTATTCTAACGCGGGTCCCCACGGGACTATACACGGTTGGTGTTGTACATTGCTTATTACGTCCCGATTGAGAATCTTTTACTCAGATGGAGACATCGCCATTGCTGGTGAAGGGCTACAAAATTTGGTCATATTCTCAGCGCTTACTGTCCTTGTACAGGGAGGGATCGAGGAAAGGAGTAGTCCGTAATCAAAACCAATATGTAATGAACGGCCTACCAATTGGAATGAAATAAGGTAGACAACATTCTACGTAGATTAAAGGCTATATTTGCAAAGATTATAACAGATTTGAGGACCATTGAATGTCCGAAATAAGTGGGGCATTGTCCCAAAATGTAAGCCAATGACCGAAGCAGGAGGAATATTGTCGTGAAAACGCCTATCGTGGGACGTCACTGACCTCCATCTACAAGGTCATATTCGAAAGACCTGTGCGAATATTCACTCATATCGCCAGTTTTAAGTTATAGTGACACAAGCTTTGACGGCCGGTGCAGGTAGGGTTCTTTATCGTCCCAACGCCTACTTTACTGTGGCACAATTTGTGGCACTTCATTTACAGCTTGTGACGTTTGTATATGAGTGACTTTTTTCCGAATGGACCGTAAAACAAATAAATAAAAATAAAATAAATAGTCAAATGAAGCAGAACTTCACCTACTCATGTGTAGTTTATGATATTAAGCTATACAGTGTATCTGGCCTCAACTGACGTAAACACTTGATGTATTTTCCTTCCATTTTCTGAATAGAATGTGTAATTTAGAAATCCTTAAGCTTAAAGTTGATTACATAATTTGATATTGGTACCTGTAAGTGTCGTTAAATCCTCTTAATTAACGAAAATTACACGGTTCGTACGGAGAAAAAAACCCAGTTGTATATAATAAAGGAAAACAATGTAAAGTAAAAGCATGAAGGAAAACAGAAGATTTTTTGGAAATGTTTACAAGATTAGGCGGGGCTTTGTCATGCATTTCCTCTCCGATTACAAAAAATCATATTAATTCTCACACTTGTCTTCCCTGTCCTATTATGTAACATATTTGATTTCTGCCTATTTGTAAATAGGAATAACTTTTCATAATTTTGACATATTTTTGTCAGAGTTTAAAGATGTTTAAAATATCTTCCGGGTTTCAAAAATGATATCAGTATTTCAAATTCAATTTTTTTGTTTCGTGAAATAGGCAAGAGACATTCTGTTTGAAAGCATATATGCAATTGCAAAACAATGAAAATTATACGATCACCAGAGAGACCCTAAATTTTAGCTTCGACCCTAACTTTTTTTTACCGGAAAATTGTATAATTTTCCGTAAATTTCATCTTCTGCCAGAATCTAACCCGCTATTACTCCACTTCAATCAAAATGGCGACTTCCGCAATAGGGGGTTCAGTGGAAACGGCGAGTGCTTTATGAAAGCACAGGGGCTAAGCCCGTTTTGGGCCCGAACTCTGTGATACCATCAATATAGAAAGGGGTCTAACTCTGACCCAGATAAAAAATACTAACCACTCGCTTCAAATGCCTAAAAAAAATCTTAAACTAGGTACGCTATGCGTAATTTGTCGTTTTCCTTGTATAGATTAATGTTTTAACTACTTGAATGCTCTTAAAATAACAAAGATACACGTCATCGTTCTTTCGATTTCACTTGTTTATTTCTACTCGGACGCTTACCGGTTCAGACCACGGAGTCGTTTCTCGCCTTTGACAGCAGCGAAATTCAGACTAGTGTGGAAAATTTCGGACCTGTCAATGAAAATTGCACATCAATTATACGCTACTTACTTCCTCAACTTGTTTGTCAGTAGCCTGCCTCGATTTCAAAACTGACCACACAGAACAAGCTCTTGCGTATTGAATCCGTTGAGAGATATAAACACCATATGCAGGTGATAATGGAATATTGCTACATAAATATGAGAAGTTGACGATGGAGAAGCTGAAATCATTCCGTTTGTCAAACAGTTGTTGAGTTGTAAGTTTGCCGTTGATGTCTACTTTTAATAAAATATCTAAGTAGGAAGCAAAAGGGGACGACTCTGTGGTGTCTTTTATTTCAAGCTCACAGATATATATCGAATATAAATATATATGAAAGTTATCTCTGACTTTCAAAGAATGTACCCATCTGAAAGAGTCGAGATAAGTGTTATAGCGCCATTCCAAAATAGCGCGGCATTTACAGATATTTTCAACTAATATCGTGACTTTAATGTAAAGACCCCGTGTGGATCTGGTCGTCAGTACACCTTGCTTGTCGTAAGAGGAGACTAAATAGGGCGGTTCTTCGGATGAGACCGCAAAAACTGAGGCCCCATGTCACAGCAGGTGTGAAAGGTTCAAGATCCCTCTCTGTAAGCGCCGAACATACATGTAGCCCTAAAGTGTGCGCCAATGGCGACGACTCCATATTTGAGTGAAAAATTCTCGGATGAGACGTTAAACGTAACAAACCAACTAAAGTACAATGAATGTAATTTTGTGGGGAAATTGCACGCAACAACACTATGCCTAGTAGTTTCTGAGGTTGTTTAAAACTGTCAAGACATTCAACAAGTACACTAAATAGAAAATATAAATTTTAAAAAGTCCTATCTACTGACCCTTTTGCAGCAGGTTACTGTAAACACAAACATATATTTTTGGCCTTAAAACTTACTTTAACACATAAAAAATAAAGCCAAGGAACAGTGCTCGATCTTTTAGATCCTTTAAAGTATACAACTATTAAAATAGGGCAAAGTTTTGGTGACGTGTTTATGTTTCCCAGAAGATGTACAACCAAGAACATGAACCGCGATGATCCGAGAACATAAACCTTGTGTAAAAGTAGAGCTTATTTTGTTATTTTTGTTTGGAAAAGCATCCGTAATACGTTATAAGGAAATGGACAAGCTCATCTACATATATGCATGTGCACTTGAAAAAACACCACTTGTCGTATGCGACTGCGAAACTACACGTGCACATTTAAAAAAAAAAGGTCCATTGACAACATTGCTCACATGAACATGTTAAGCTTTCATTGAACTACATCTACGTAAACTCCTTATTGACGTCACATCAATCCGTTTTACACGTAAAAAATTCTGTATAAAATGGAATGAGCGTTGCCTGGATAATGCGACACGTGCAAAAGTGAAAATAACGAACAGTGATCAACCTAGTAAGTTTGGTTCCACGTAAAAATCAGGCAAAATTGCATTTTCGTGATAAGTCCAGAAATGAACCCAAACTTAGCATACTAACTCACCGTAATATGTTTAGCAAATATACAAAGTAGTTTTGATTTATTTCGCCTTGTTCCAAAATTATGGATAGATAATTATGAACATGGAGAATTCACGCTTAGTGCAAATCTATACAAAACACTACTTGTAATCCCTTTGAAGTCTAAAAACAACAAAGCGGGTATGAAAATATATCATTATATAACATTAAACAAATAAAAAAGGCATACTCTGAAATAATTTTTTTGTTGTTGAAAGTTTCAATATAACATTTTAAAACCTCTCTGAATGTTTCGATTTTAATGCAATTTCGGTTATCGTTCTTGAATTTAACCTCGATGATCGCTAGGGGCGCTGCGTAGTCAACACGCTAAGTGCGCGGAATATGGCGGATCCAAAACTGAATGCCGTGTAGGACAATATTCCGACAGAGTGTGATCTACCCTCAAGCCTTATCTAAAGGAAATGAATATATTTACCTTCGGAGAGTGTCGGAAATACATTGATGCATATGGCGTCACTGAAGATAGACCGTGTGTGGAGCAGCCGACAACGAAGACCGAGCAACATATCTTATATGACATGTCACCAAGTCGACACATTCTGGTAATTTCAAATGGTGCGATTTACATATTTAATAAGTCAAAACTCGCAATATTTATTATTACTAGCATAAAAACCATAACGAATGTTGTATTATACAATGTAGCATTGTATGAGACGACTGTGTACAGATGACATCCCCTCCCTTGTTTCAAAAAGTATCATGCTTTCAACAGTTACGCTATGATATGTTTTAATCCTAATCGACGGCATGTTTCATTTGTAATGGTCTGCAATAATAGCAGACATCTACGTATCCTCCACACAAACGCTTCCTGTCTCAGATAGAAATGTAGATTATGCCTAACTGAGGATCAGTAGGAGTAGGTATCATCTCAAAAGAGTGGTTTTATGTACTACATGTAGATTTCAGTCGAATTTGCATATAAAAATATAAAACATAATATGACTTTGTAAGATGCAATGTTTAGTATATAATATAATCCTCACTCGTTTAAATCATAGACAGTGTAGTGGTTAGCTAACAGGATTAGCATGCCGGAGGTACTAGATTCAATTCTCAGATTTGATGAGATTTTTTCCCCCCTTCAGTTTATTATATACACACATCATTTTTTTCCTTCAAGGTATTCTATATAAACACACACAATTTTTTAAATATTATTTCATATGCACAAAATGGTTTGTTTTAATGGTCACCATCCAGCTCTTGACGAATCAGAATTCATATTTTAAAAACATATGCATACTATTAGACATATCAAAAAAATATTTAGGGTCTGTAGTTTTTAAAGAATTCTATTTTATTGTCAAACAATTCATAATGTTAATTATAAATCTTCGTATCAATCAATAAGACTAAGTTGAGTCTTCTTGACATTTTTATTAGATATCTATTATATTAATATTTAAAGTCTGCCTCAATTTGATATGGTCAAGGGGACTGGTCAATGCATGGGTTCTTGAATGTATATTTCTAATAATAATATTAAATATAACAAAGATCAAGTCATTTAGCAAATGTATATTTCTTTAAAGTTTTCATACCAGCATCATGGAGTGTCATTACCATCACTACTAGCTGCAATAATGTAGCCCTATCCAATTTTTTTTTAATTCTGACGTTTTCGGGATAGGGCTACAATTCCATAGCCTGAAGTAGGATCTCCGTAATGGTGCAAAATAATTTTATGAATAACCGATAATAAACTCTGTGTATTAGTCCCAAATGTTGTTTACACCAAAAGGAGTACCAACTTTGTGCTCGGGCATGTCTAATAAAGGTGTTTTTCATTAAATACAATGTACAGCATGCAAAATTCTTCGTCTGCTCCGCCATGCTTGTTATCGCGAGATCTCGTAGGTGGATCTAATGAAAAACCTAAACATTGACAATCAGCACGAAAATGTAGTTACTCGAGCCACTTCGACAAAGAAAGGAAAACCATATTGTTGCAGAAAGAATTTACACTCTGCTGTTCGGTTTTTAACTTGATATTAAATTCAAACCTTTTCAATACCGACGAAATAGCTTTCGCCTCCATACTTGTCCATTGATGTAAATACTACCTTATATGGCATATGCAAATGACTTGACAATCGGAAGTTTATACTTCAGTACATCAAACATGGCGCACAAATATGAATCGAGAAATTGGAATTTATCGAAATTGTTGAAAACGGTAGAATAGAACCTCACAAATCTAAAGTTGCAGGTTGTAGGTTGTAAATTTATATATTGACTAAGAAACATAGAATATCATAGAATATCATTTTATTTACGTAAAGAAAGTCAGGAAATGTTTAGAATGAGCGCAAATGTTGCGGGAGTGAATCACTCCCGCATTTGCACCATTACGGAGATCCTAAGGAGTTGTAGCCCTCTCCCTAAAAAAAAATCAAAAAAAAAAAAAATCAGAGAGGGCTACATTATTGCAGCTAGCATCACTACATGCATTGGAAACCTGTGGTAAATACATAACTGTAAATACATACATGTAGCACATATGTACCAATGAATCTACAGTGTAAATGTTTTATAAACCTCAAACTTGGTAGAGCAGTATTATGTAAATAATCCTGATATACAAGCACTATATGACCCCTTCTCATAATGAGGTCAAAGTCCCCCCCCCCCCTCCTCCCCGCATTATAGGAAAATATTGGTCACTCAGAAACCAGACTCAAAACCTGATACAGTTGTTGCCCTGACTAGTATCTGAACCTACTTGTCACTGATTTAGAATATTTGGAACACCTTCTCAATGCCATCCAAGTTTCTTTAAACATTTCTTGTTTTCAAAAGTTTTATATGCTGTTTTAGTATTTTTATTCTTTCTAACTACATGTATAATTTAAATACCAATGTGTAATATGATTACTAAGCTCTGAGGTGTGTACTTTAATTGAACGTTTTATAATATAAAACATTCTCAAAAATTAAAGAAATATATATTATATATTGAGGAGAGAAAAATAAATAATTTCTTGTGTCCTGAAAATCAGTGTCTATCTTATTGTATTATATGTCTCTGCAAAACCCAAGGACATATTTAAAGTGGTGACAGGAGGAAAATCGATCAAACCAAGTGAAAGTACAAGACAATATTACAAAAGGAAAGCAAATGAGTCCATAAATTCAATGTTCAACATCAAGACAGTCTAAAAAATTGAATCCAAACAAAATATCAAAACTTTATGAAGAAATAAACGACAAATTGTCAAATAAACATGAAAACATTCTTATATGGTGTTTATTCAAATTATTTCAACTGAAATTCCTAATGTACCTAAATTCGAAAGGGAAACAACTTATGAAAACATTAAACACCAATGGGTTGAACTGTGTAATGAAGTTATGTTGACATGCAAAAATACAAAGCTCAAATGATCTATTTTATGCAATTTTTGGGCTCTTCAACCACCCCTTTCTGGATGGAGAAAGTACAGACATGAGTTGAAACCCCTCCATTCCCACCCTTATATTTTTTTTCTGGATCTCCCTCTGCTTTGTAAATATGTTCGTACAAATATACATAGTATTTCTGTGCTCATTTGTTCCTTTATCGTGTTTATGCCTTGTTTGGGGTTACACTTTTTAAAAAAGTATGATTTTGAAATAAAAATTTTAAGCTTCAAAGAACTCTTCCGTGTACATTTATCAGTATACAGTTTATAAAGGATCTAAACTTACAAGTTGCAACTGTTAAAAAATATTATAGATAATGGAATGTATTGATGAAATGATTAAGAATTCATTTTCAATTCACTTTACAGACACTAATATTTACATGGATTATGTAAAACTCAGTTGTTTTGTCATCTGAAAGCAACCTGTAATCAGACTTGGTAAAAGATAGTGCCATAAACATGATAAATGAGTTAACTTACATTTTTTAAACTACAAAATTCAATTTTAAAACAATCCCATTTCTACATTACATGTACTTAGATATTTTATTGAAAGTAGGCATTAACGGCAAACTGACAACTCAACTGTATGACAAACGGGATGATTTCAGCTTCTCCATCGTCAACTTCCCACATTTATGTAGCAATATTCCATTATCACCTGCATATGGTGTTTATATATCTCAACTGATTCGATATGCAAGAGCTTGTTCTGGGTATAGTCAGTGGGACAAAAACTTTTAGTGAAATGTATGTTTTTACAGTCGTATAATATATATATGGTTGTTCAGGAAAAATAAAAATGAGAACAGAAACTGCAGACATTTGTGTCATTAATATTGTAAAATTTGGACAGTTTATATAATTTTATGAAAATACATGCAAGGTGAAGATAACGAACAGTGATCAATCTCATAACTCCTACAAGCAATACAAAATAGATAGTTGGGCAAACACGGACCCCTGGACACACCAGAGGTGGGATCAGGTGCCTAGGAGGAGTAAGCATCCCCTGTTGACCGGTCACACCCGCCGTGAGCCCCATATCCTGATCAGGTAAACGGAGTTATCCGCAGTCAAAATCAGTGTGCCAAGAACGGCTTAACAATCGGTATGAAACACGTCAGACAGCATTTGACCCAATGCGAGGTTGTATTGACGAACTAGATCGTTATAACGACCATAGACTTTGCGAAATGCTGACTTCAATCGAGACCGTTGAAATCCCTGTACCATCAACTTGTTTGTCAGTAGCTTACCTCGATTTAAAATATTATCACCGAATGATTTCCTATAAACAATGTTACTATATATATAAGAATCGGCTCAATCCCTGACGGTCGACTTATCACCCTCTACCTGATTTTTACATGGAACCATACTTAATCTTATAAAAGATACAATATTATGAGAAGGGTGAACACAGACTCCTGAACACACCAGAGGTGGGATCAGGTGTCGAGGAGGAGTGAACATCCCCTGTTGACCTATCACACCCGCTGTGTGCCCTCTATCTTGGCCAGGTAAACGGAGTAATCCGCAGTTAAAATTGATATTTATAGAACGTCCTAACAATCCGTATAATAATAATAATAATATTTATTTATATAGCGCCCTATATGACTATAAATAACCACTCTAAAGCACTGCCCACAATAAAAATGATACAGCATGTTATAAACGTAGTAAAAGGAAATTATAATAGCATTAAGACAGATAATATCAAAACAATGCTAGAAAAACATCAATAATGTGAAGTAAAATTACTAAAATCTAAAACATGATATGCATGAAAAAAGTTCTACGCCGTACAACCAAATGATATAAAATACAATAGTTGAAATAAATATACAATTATACACTTGAAAAAGTCATCTTAAAATGATGGTAAAGAAACCATAAAGATTTAACCACCTATAATACTAATAATATGCAAGTCTAAAAAGATTTGTTTTTAAATGTTTTTTAAAAGTGTTCAAATTCTGACAACGGCGGAGGGTATCAGGGAGAGAGTTCCAGAGTGTAGCTGCTGCCACATCCAAGCGCCTGTTTCCATATGTGGAGGTTCGACATCTAGGTCTAACTATGAAACACGTCAGACAGCATTTGATCCAATAATAGGTAGTACTGACGAACTGGATCTTATTCTTAGACGCATTTGACTCCACTTTCTTGGCACACTGTTTTCCCCTATAATAGCTCTAAAACTTCATTGTTATTTCGGATTTCAAACATTTCGGTTGAGCATCACTGAAGAGATATTATTTATCGAAATACGCATCTGGTGCATCAAAATTGGTACCGTATAACTTTTACATCGTTATAACACCTCGGTGTGCAGGGGTCCATGTTTGCCCAACTTTCTGTTTTGATTTGCTTATAGGAGTTTGAGATTGACCGCTGTGTGTTGTCTTCGCCTTTTTTTATGCAGTATACAGTAAAGTGTACCAAAGTAGTTTGGGACAGGATCCGCAAAACAATATGTGTTTAATGTTTCCTATGAAATGTTCCCTAAAAGGCAGTGGCGGATTTAAGGGGGGCACCCCCCCCCCCCTAAAATTTTCAAATGTAAGGTAAATCGTGGTGTCATGTTCAGGAAAATGTACTAAACGATAAAAGAAGCAATAATTTCTTCCACTCCCGGAGAAATAAATGGCAAAATCTTTTGATTTCTTGAATTACTTTATTGGGAGAACTTAATTTTTTCCAGAAACTCTTAAAATTTGCGTCATTTTATTAATTTCACCTTATTAAAAATGATAGAAAATAGTACAAATGACTAAATAGGAGACATATTTCAAGCCCTATAAAATCTAGACCCCCTGCCTCCTAAAGTGCCACCTCCCCCTTAACCCCAATTCCTGGATCCGCCCCACTTAGGTATTCAATTTGTAACCATCACCATGAAGCGTCAATCCCCATCGGCGGCGCCCCCTTCCAGGCTCATACACTCATGTTGCTTATTGACTACAAAGACGATAGAGAGTCTACGAATGTTAAAGTTTTGCCATTAGAAATGTCATTATATAGAAAGCAAGTTGAATAGCCAGTTTAATTCCGCGGTATAATTTGTTTTGCTCTATTCGGGAGTCGTTTGTGATTTTTCATTCAATGAAATTCATATTTGTTATATTTATGACGGAGAACAGTCATTGACATGAAGGATTCCATGAAAGTCCCTTTTAAGTGCTTCGGCTAGACTGTTAATTATGATACTAAATAAAGTCACCGATTAAATACTTCCTTGTGGCACGCCAATTTCTTATTCGAAATTATCTAAAAATGTAAATCCCAAGCTTTCATAGAATTGTCTATTGCTTCAAAAATTCTTAAGGAAACTTTGGTTTAATGTATACCAATATTGTGAAGATCTTTTAAGATGCGATATTTCCATGTAGTGGCCATGGACCAGTAGCCTACCTTTATGCCTTTTCTAAGTAAAAAAAATGTAGAGACAATATGCTCTTTGTTATCAAAGACATCTCGAATATTGGATTCAATTCTTACTAACTGGTCGATTGTGGGTTTTTTTTCCCTTCAGTTTTAACAACATTTATTCAGGTATATAGTTATATAGTCAGGCTTTTACACAACCCTTACAACCCAACCTGACCAGGGGTACAGGTTTTTAAGAATTTCAACTCTTTCACTCACACATTCACACGGACAGACATTCATACTTAACAAAGGCTAGAAGTAAAGAAAGTAGAAAAAAATGGACAATGTACTCTGGCCGAGTTCATATATAGCATACTATAATAATTAACAATTTTTAAGATAAATTATGTCCAAAAAAATTGCTTCCATTAAGAATTTATTAAAACAATGGTCGATTGTGTTCTGATTTGTAGTGAAACTATATTGTATATCTGTTCAAATGTAATTAGTTTCATGAAACCATACGAAGCGTTCATTGATCATCCGTTCCATGGTTTTACGTGCGTATCTTAGTACGGCTATTAGTCGATAATTAGTAGGATCTGCGTTATGATTTCCATGTTTTAGAATAATTATAGTCTGTGTCCAGGAAGGTGGTAAATCAACACGTCATCAGATCATGTTATACATTTGCAGAGGACATTCTTTGATATATTTGTTTTATGATGTGATCTTGGATCTGGTCCAGACCTACAGCTGTATCATATACTTTCCTAGTTTAGCGAATCGTCATAAGGAAATGACTATGTACATTAAGGAGTTTTGGTGGACATGGATAAAAGACGTGTTTAATACCAATTGTTAGACAGTTCTTTATAAAATGATTTTGACTACGGATTACTCCGTTTATCTGATCAAAATATAGGGCTCACAGCGGGTGTGAACAGTCGACAGAGGATGTTTACTCCTTCTGGGCACCTGATCCCACGTCTGGTATGTCCAGGCGTCCGTTTTTGCCATTAGTACTCTTAATTTTGTATTCTTATATTTGTTATGAGATTGATCACTGTTCGATATCTTTACCGTTTCATAAATGTACATGTAAATATAGGTCATGCAATTGAGGACGCAACTTCAGCCAAAGTGAATTATGTTGGCAGTAAATATAATATCGATTTCTACCTGTTTTAAGTTTTATCTGTCTTCGGTAAGGCGTTTTTATCTAAAACAAAATATATACATGTACATTAAAAGAAAACCGTGGTTTGACATCTGCAAGTATTGATTTTCACAGCGGGTGTGACCGGTCAACAGGGGGTGCTTACTCCTCCTGGGTGCCTGATCCCACCTCTGGTGTGTCCAGGGGTCCGTGTTTGCCAAACTTTCTGTTTTGTGTTGCTTTTAGAAGTTTTGAGATTGATCGCTTTCCACAATGGATTTGACTTCAATAGGGGATGCTTACTCCTCCTAGGCACCTGATCCCACCTCTGGCGTTTGCAGGGATCTGTGAGTGTCCAGGTCTTAATTTTGTATTGATGGGATTTAAGAGATTGATCACTGTTCGTTATCTTCACTTTTCAAAATTATACATCTTAACTCTTTTCAATTGTAAAATCTTAGTACATTCTTTACATTTTTGACTACGAATTATTGCGTTTACCTGATCAAGATATAGGGTTCACTACGGGTGTAACCGGTAAACAGGGGATGGTAACTCCTCCTAAGTACTTAATCCCACCTCTGGTGTTTCCAGGAGTCCGCTCTGTTCTGTTTTGTATTCGCCATAGGCTTGCTGAGATTTGACACCTTTCATGACACTAAAATCGAAGATTTGGAGTTATGAAAGGTGAAGATAACGAACAGTGATCAATTTCTCCTGAAAGCAATGCAAAATAGATAGTTGGGCAAACACGGACCTCTGGACACACCAGAGGTGGGATCAGGTACCTAGCAGGAGTAAGCATCCCCTGTCAACCGGTCACACCCGCCGTCAGCCCAATATCCCGATCAGGTAAACGGAGGTATCTAGTCTTTCTGGCTTGTCCATTTGTCCGTGGCAAAAAACCTTAGACCTTGGTCGATACGTTTTGCACCATAAAAGGTAGACCTTTCATATTTGATATGTGCATTTCTTGTGGCAAAATATTTCCATTGACACCAAAATCGCTGACCAGCTAACCTTTATATAGACTTTTGACCTACATGTAGTTTTAGACAATTCGAATATAAGCTATATCTTTCAAATCGTATGAAGTATTGTTTTGATATCAAGTATTTGTTTTTTGTGATAAGATCTTTCCATCGATACCAGATTTGTTGACCTGTCATTGACCTCTGAGCTAGTTTTTGGCAATTTTTAAGAACACTTTAACCCATCATCGCTATCCACAGTTACTGAGTCCGGTTGTACTTACCCTACCTCAAATCGTGGCTACATGAGCAGCGAAACCCTCCATTTTCATGAATATTTATGAAATGACACAATAATAATTTTGACCAATCACAGTCACAAGAACAGATTTCTGATATTTTAATGGCTGCACCCACATAAAACGTGCAGTATTTGTTTACAATAACGGAGAAAAAATGCTACAGGTTCCCGTTTACAGAAGCAAGTAAAGTTAAGAAGTATTTATCACTTGAAATTCGCACTAACAGCAGTGGTTCTGCTTGTAAAGTTTGTGTTAATAAACTTAATCGTATTTTCAAACTTGATGAGGAAATTCGGGGCAAAGTGGATGTGTTGAAATCTGAAAGACTAGAGTTGATCGGGCAATAATCTATTGAGAGCGGCGTGGTTACACATCTTATACGGTAAATTTATTACACCGGTGAAGTCAACAAAGAAGCGTCCATAAGTTACAACAGGTGAAAAGTGTCCAGTTTGTTCTCAATCGGCAATCCTCAGATTATTCCGTTACGAGCATGCAACGACCTTCGAATTATATTCTTTTCACCAAAAAAAATCATGGAAGCTCAGCGATTGGTTGACTAATGAACATAAATATTTATGTAGTCGAGGATTTTGTTAATCATACAGCCACGGCATTTGACGTAGTGTAAACGAAGACAATAACCTTGGTCATATCTTTTACGACGTAAGATACCGGTTGCGGTAGCTTAGTGGCAGAGCGCTCGCTTAGTAACCGGGAGGTCGTGAGTTCGAGCCCCGCTCGTTCCTAAGACGATAACATAGGTAGTGATTGTTCCTCCGCCAAACTCTCGCCTTTTGGAAGTAATAATCACGGGTCTTTCGGACATGACCTTACAAACGTATGTCCCATGTCACAACAGTCGCTGTCACTATAAAGAACCCTCACTGCTACGGCCCTGAGCACTAAATTCGTGTTATCTATTGTTGGTGATGTCTCAATATAAGTGAAAAATTCCCTACGAGACGTACATTTGTACATGCACGTAAAACAAACAATCAATCAATACGACATAAGAGGTACGGCTTTCATATTTCGCAGGTGGCACAACTTCCATCGGTACCAAAATCCTTGACAAGTATTCACTAAAACGTTGTAATCCTTGGTATGGGGGCCTATGTGTTTCTCAAACATATCTGGTTCGTATATGGAAATATTTTGGTCGTGGTGACTTCCATGTATGTAAGGTCATATGTTCGATCCCCGCTCCCACACCTTGTCCGTTCCAATCCCAATAGGTCAAATTAGGTAGTGATTGCCCCTTCACAAAAGCTGGGCATTTAGAAGAGGCGTGGGTCTTTCGATATAGAAGCTGAGCTACAGCCTCGACATGTAGGTCTACGTTTGTGGGACTCATCTACAGCTGAATAACTTCTCAATGAGAGAAAAAACTCTCCAATGGATATAAAACAAATTTAAATTAGATATCCCAGTCATGACCTAGTACATGTATAATGATATATATCATTCAGGAAGTTTGATAAACTATAACATATACTTGAAGGCGGCCGGAAACCATCGCAGTCGTACCTTTGTCCTCTTATATCTTGGGTTTCCAATAAGTTGGTGCCATTTTGTGGCAGATAATGGTTTTTGTAAAATTAAAATAAAAGGATGTAAATTTTTTTTTAGCTCGCCTGAAATATTATATCATGTTTATCCGTTATTGTTACACTAGATTTAATGAAACTTTTAACGAGGTTTAAATCATTAGCTTTTTGATAGTTGTATTTTTTTTTTAGTTACCGTACATAAGAAAGTTCAAGATACTGAACCATGATCAATCTCATGAATCCTGTAAAAGAGGGCAAAATTTAAATCAGACCAAACACGAAACCCCGGAAACAACAGATGTAGGATCAGGTACCATGGGGAAATAGACCATGGGAAAGTCGACCGGTCACACCTGCTGCAAGTCCTATATCTTGAACGGCCTAACAACTGATACGAAACATGAGAGTCAGCATACAGTCAAATATCTAGTTATATTTGCAAATAAGATCAATCTTATGGTAATATATAAACCAAATAAAGGATTTTTTCTCTCTAACGAATATTCCGTTGTAAAATGGCTGAGACGTTGCCAAGACGGCGTAAAACCATTAACAATCAATCAATCGAAGAGACATGGCATTTATAAATAGCTAATATTTTCAGAAAAATTTGAATTAATAGAATTGACTCTTTTCCGTGATGCATTAAACTGTAGTACATGTATAGTATCAATCGGAAAGAGTAGTCACGTGAGGTGTGAATAACACACGTGAACGAAAAATATTTGTAAAGTTTTCTTCCCTCTCCTTTCATTTTTGATTTATGAAAATATTTTACAAGTAGTTCAAAATTTTTAAATAATGTTTATTTTACAACAAATCAAATTGATAAATAGATATGTACATGCCAATAAATAAGTGCTTTACAAATAATCTAGATATGAACCCGTAAAATCCACGAAATGCCCTATACACTGTATCACAGCTCACAATAATTAGAAAATTGTTAGATTTTGAGTAATCCGACATAATTGCTCTTTGTATACTGATAAATCTGAAGTCTGTTTTTAACTTCAACATACACAATAGTGTCCTTTACGAAGTGAAAGGTTTCCTCAAGTTCTAATGGAAACATTGTGCGCGATGAGAGGTCTTTTGGGGTTATCCACTCCCTTTGTAGCAAAACAGTTGAGCCTCGATCTGGTTCTTCGGAAACTACCCGGATGAAGTTTACCTCTGACGGTTTACACACTGTCTGATTCGCTATTATTGTTATGGCGACAATTAATTTGTATAGTCCGGATTCTCTGATGTTCACCTTGGTGGAATATTTCTGTTTTTCTTGAATAGCTTGTTGTTTGACGTGTATCAATGGTAATCTTCCAAGGTCCACTACAATAACAATTTCAGAAGTTCTTAATTTTATGTCGTATTTGGAAAGAAAGTTAGACTGGTTCTCTACAAGTCCTATAAGTTTAAGCTTTTATAATGCAAAAGGATTAAGTATTAACAAGTAGATTCTTAATCAGAGACGTATACAGATACGAAGTACGAGTTTGATATATTTACCTCCAACGTTATCTTTGTCGATGTAGAAGAAATCCAAGATTTTCTTCTTAGAAACTTGGTGGTTACTTGTTTCATACATTTTATGGACATCTTTAATCTGCAAAAAGAATTACCATTGTTTATCATCATCATAGTTTTCTTCATTATCAATTATATCATCATAGTCATCTTCATTATCAATTATATCATCACCATAGTCATCTTCATTATCAATTACATCATTATCATCATAGTCTTCTTCATTATCAATTTTATCATCATCATGGTCTTCATTATCAATTTTATCAGGGCATATGAGGTACACACTTTCCAGATCACCTACCTCTTTAGTTAGTCTTTTCAGTGAGTGCTCTATTTGTCTACAGCAAAGATCCGTTTTTCCAGCACGGACTTTCACAACTTTTCCGTTCCAAAGCAATGTCGAATGGAGACTCAAACATGGCATACACACAGCAGAAGACAGCGACACCTTGCACGGCATTCTTGATGGCTTTGATCTAAGTGACCCTACGGTACCCGACATATCAGGAACAGATGTGGGCAAAACTGAAATTTTTGCGTTTTCCTTATCAACAAAATGTGACGTCAAGCTCCAAGCAATGGCAGCAGCAAAGATTAAATTAAAGAACACTGAGACAATAGTCAGGATCCTCAAACGAACAGGTCGCTGCCTTTCAGTTGTAGAGGGTTCTAAATCCCTGATTAACGGGTTTTCTATTCGTCCAATATCATTCCCAGCAGTCACTGTGAAGATGCTGGGGCCATTGTAGTAGGGTTGTGGATAATTGAAATATCCTGATGCCATTTTCTTTTCCTGTGATATGATGTATTATAATTTTGACGCTTAGTTTTATCAATGGCACGAATACGTCCGAGTTGGTTTTTATAATTTTTGAAATGCCTACGTAATTGTTTTCCCCTTTTTCTACTTTCCAAATATAGTGAATATACGAATTTCCTGTCTATTAATAACTTCCAGGTCTATTTAAATTAATATGATTTCCCGGTGTAGATAGTACATCGTTAAATGCTTTTGACCTTGAGGAAAAGTGTTCGGTTCCGTTTAACACTTGCGCGTGTACATGCATTGTAGGTTCCTCCGTGTGTGTATTGAATCGACCAACGCGGAAAACCCAGTTGATTTTTCAGAGATTTCATTGAGGCGAATTCACCAGGATTACGTCAAAATATGAATTCTGCTTTATATTTATATAACATTTTGTGATATTGTATTCTAGGGAAACAATTGTTTGTTTGTTTGCTTCCTCCGTCAGCAAAGTTGTCCAACGTAGATCAAGTCATGTTTCGATATAAGTGCGACAACCCACACTTTGTTTTCAGGATAGAGGTTAAATTATAAATCCGAATGATGTATAGATATATATGTTAAACAGTAAATTATACATTAATAAAATTTAAGAAAGAGAGACACTGTAAGAATGTAAAATCGTGCTATTGTGAGTTTTATGCTATTCCTTTCTCTAGTCTTACTTTAATTTATAATTGGACTGCTTTGTAAGTGATGTGGGATATTACGTAACATACATGTAAATCAGCATACTTTCCCAGTCATTAATGAGTATTTTATGAAAACAACTTCGTTTTTTTTTGGAGAATGTATACTTAAGATATTTACATTCCGCAATATGTTTCTTATGTAAGAAAGACTTGCTATTTCGTTTTCATTTCTTTATACAATCAAGCTATCGATGAGGGGTTTTGTTTGATTTCATTCATCAATGTTCATTATTTTCATTTTTGATTCATAGAATACCGTAACATTGATATCGTTATCAAAAATGAAAAAGTAAACCAAATACGTACCTTACCTTTAACTATTACCAGTTTTCACTGCAGCAAATCAAAAGTATACAGGTTTTTAATACAGGAGTAAAAAAATTTCAATGTCTAAGATGAGTATAAAAACATTACAAAGTTCATTCGAATTATCCGTACTTTTTCACTAATTAATTTTTTCACAGTAAATTAAAATATCATAAGTTTTTACTATCCACAGTGAGTTATAATAATGGCCATACATTAGTTTATAGGAATTCATAGTATTTCAGCTACAAAAGTGACTTCATTGTGTTGTCTCAGTATCTATCTCAAGGATAATTATTTTACTCGGTATGCAGAAATATTTATTTCAATAAAAACGTGTGAGTTTGTTTCATTTATTAACAATTCTGAAAAAGCAAATGCAATAATTCGACTTTGAAATATTGTTCTAATGGTATAATCATTAACCAGATGCAGTTTTACATGTAGTAATGATTACATACAGTCTACAATATTTCAAAGTTTAAAAAAAAAAGATTTTTATAAGTTGAAATTTATTTACTAATATTCTCACTTCAATTTGTGATTTAAAATCACTGGTTTGAGTCCTCAAATACTGAAATACTTTAACGGTGGTTAAAATTTATTCACTAAAATTCTCATTTCAACTCATGTTCCAAAATTGTTAGAACGGTGGTAGATAGACTGGGGCCTTGCTGCTACAGTGTAACTTCATTTACAGAATAATTCACTCCAGATTTAAATGTTGTTTTCTGATGATAAACCTCCAGAAATTATATGGAATAGAAACGGGATTAATTTTAGAATTAATTACTCTTGTCTTGTTTCTTAAAGAACTTATTATTTTACCATAGAGGTAAAATTGTGTGAGCATTATTTAATTTCCATCTTCATTTAAAGAATAAAATGCTTTCGTTGTTGTATCATTGGGTTATGAAAGTATACTGAAACCCATTCGCTACTTTAAGACGATCCGTACATGTATTAACTAATGATTATGCGGACAGGTGGTTCTAAAAACGGATCAAACTACATGTGTAATTTGCAACAAACACGCATTCATTGTCTTTGAATAAAGCAATGTCAATTTCAATAGATATAAGAGAAAAGATTCAGTGGATGTAAATATTTAGTAATAATTCTAAATTGAAAGTGTTTTATCTTGCCACAGATGGAAGCGTATATCACTGTTGGTATATGGCATGTTTATTTTCAATAGTTTTACCGTTGCTCTGTTTGATATGTTACTAGACATCCAAATTATACGCCATGTAAAAAATGGTCTCTTTTTTAAGATGAAAAAGCTTATTGTATACACTGCGTCGACAATTAAGTGTCAACACATTACCTTTCTACATGTACATTAATAGTGCGCATTAAAGACGTAATACGCTAAACGCATCATAAAACAAAAGAAGGCATGATAATGCGGATTTAAGGCTACTTTATATACATTTAGTGATTGAGATGATTTATCAATGTAGGAGGGGTGTCCGAGGAGAAGTTAATTTCATAATAGTCTAAAATTCTTGACAAACAAAAAAGAGGGGAAACATCAATAAATTGAAAGTCTGTTTTGATCAAACATCGCTACACTGTACATGGGTTTAATTCGATTCATCAGTTGAACCATACATTCTGAACATTCAATACTACTACCAAAAAAAAAAAAAAAAAAAAAAATAATATATGGTTATCAAAGAAAGAATTACATAGTAGTAAGTTTTCACTGAATCCTTTCAAATAATTTTTTCATACATTTTTTATGGTCTAGAATGAATCGCCTGATTTCTCCTTGTAACATCTAATGTTATTGTTTACCGGACAGATACTTTATAGAATTTGAGGACAATAAAATGTGTTTTCATTAAATCCTAAATTCGGACTGTGTACCTCTTGATTGTTGTAAGTTCCTAAGGCACGTGATTCAGAATTGGAATGGTAGTTTTCAAGAAGTTAAAAATGCACGGCGGACGCTGACCAATTACAATGGGTCACCTGAGTTTATTGAGGGACCTAATGAAATATATGAACAAGCATTCTAAGAGTACATGTATATTGCAAAAGCAATACATGTCCTCTACCGGCGCCCCTATGCTATAATGTGAAGATCATGCATATTTCATATTTCTATGTTAAAGCATAGTGGGAAAAAGTCCGGAAAACTATATTCCGCATAAAGTCCCATAAAAATTGCTCACATGTAACGCAGTGGGGTTTTTTTTGTTGTTGGTGTAACTAGATGAAAGGTGAAGCTAACGAACAGTGATCAATCTCATACATGTAACTCCTATAAGCAATACAAAATAAAGAGTTGGGTAAACACGGACCCCTGTAACTAGATGAAACCAAAGCAAGCGAGGGAAATCAAAATTGAATAATATTGCATAGAGGAAGGACTTTTAAATACGTGTTTGAATTGTTGCGCACATGCATAGAATGAACGATATATTTAATTCAAATGCATTTAAGAACAATTTTTTGAGTAATTGCTTGCATTATTATGTTATATTTATTGATAAAACTTAATTATTAGGAAGTCACTTGGAGCTCCAAATGAAATGTTCCTTATGTAACATAAATGATCTCTTTATCTGTATTAAAAATTAGATGATGATTTTACGAATGCAATGACAGGAACGTGGGGCATGGATAATGATCATTCTACCCCCAACCCCTCCACAAACACACACCTTATTTTATTCTGATCTGGGATATACTTATTTTTTCTACTTATGTTTTGTCAATATTTACAAAGATAAGTAGAAAAATAAGTATATCTTATCATGATCCATGCCCCAAGTGCCTGTGTGAATGCAATTGTAATCCGTCATGCCGAATAGTTGACCAAAGACAAAACGAACAGTCTTTCATAATTTCAAAATTTGAAACTCAGTATTGCAAATGTGCTTATAATGGTAGTTTTTGCCCAGTGTGACAATTTTAGGGCAAAATTATGAGTACATGTTTTTTCTCTCCAAACGCAATAATTGAAAACATAATGCACTATATGAACGACAAACAGAAAAACTGCTATATTATAAACAGTGGCCGGATTTCTTGGACATTGTCAGGTAGTGTACAACCTTATTTCGGTAAAATGTTTTAACAGGCGCAAACTTTCCAGAACAGTCTCGGACCATTCAGTATCTGACATATTGGATAGTTTTCGACTTATTTTCAAGGTCTGTGTCATCACAAAACATGTTCAATCAAAATAAAAACTTTTATGTGTTTGTGCATATCAGTAACTGTTGATAAATGATTACAAAAAGTCGTAACAGTGACTTCAATAATCATGGATAAAAATTAAGAACATCGAAATATCAGATGAATATCGTATTTAAAAATTTATCGATGTGTCGGATCGTAGGTCTCCTCGGGAGGGGAATGTCCTTTGTTAAATGAGATGTATATAGGTATATAATTATAAATCTTCATAAAATGAGAAATATGGGTCTAGCCAAAACTAGCTTAAGTATAACTAAAACTGAACTCCTACTCAATTTTATGCTGATGATGTTGTAAACCAATCGCAACATCTCGACTCGTGAGAAAGTCCGACATATGTGCGATTGTTTGTAGACCTTAAGAAAGGCGAAGATAACAAATAGTGAATAGAAGCATATATGATGTTGCCCCGTTCTGGGCGTTTCGTTCTGGAAATTTCCATAAGGCTGATTCAAGACTAAAATCACGGACTGAAGAAACAAACAGGCATATTTTATTGATTCAACAACTATCAAAACTTATTTTTTCTGTAAGCATCGATAAACAAAAGATTTACTTCATATCTTATCATCTTAGAATGTCATTTTAAAACAATGGCTTAGATCTACCAAAACGTGTTTCCACTACTTTACTCTCATTTTTGCTATTTCAGGGTAGTTTATCGAAAACGAAAGTATGATTTCAATTAATTTTACGATACTATTTATAAAGTGAAATTGTATTATAGCTTACGGACTTCACCACACATATGAAACAATGTTAAAGACGCAAGCTGTGGAGTCAAGCACGGTTGAATATAAATGAACTTGAGGATAGAATAATAATCTTTTAATTCGGTTTTGTCGTTGATTCATAGAAACACAGTGGACATTTTTTATACCAAAATATGCATATAGAAGCTCATTTTCATACCATATGTCAAGATAATATTTGATAACAGGATCATAGTTAAAATAAAGTTTGCAATAAAATTCGAATTTTTTAATCATTAATCAAACTGATTCATGGGTATCTAATTGTGTATTTTTACATACATCGAATTTATTTCTAATTTTCTCATATCATTTGATGACTAACTTGGAAATGATAAGTCTACGTCTGTAAAAATAATCATTGTGAAAATTCTCGAATTGTTAATTCACATTTAACAAATTCACATCCTTATTGTTCAGACCAACCAAACGATCTCTTTTAAGCGACAAACTTCCTCTCTCTTTATAACATTGACAACTAGAGTTTAATAATTCACAGTGAACTGCTGAACGTGAATAGGGTATCCGCTTTTGAAGACCAATCGGAAATACTTCCACATTTTAGTGTTTAGACTTTATATTGGGTAACACAAAAAGATCAAGGGCCTTGTGATGCGGATGTACATATACGAATTTTAAAAGAGAACCAATCTATCGAGTTTTAAAACACATCAATTAAAGAATTTCGATCAAATCAACATAACGCAAGCGTACAATCTAATTAAAATCAGATCCTAAAATACGCTCACAATCGCTAGAATACTTACGCAGAGTATACGGCGCGGATCTAAGAAGTCTGATTTTAATTAGATTGCGCAAGCGTACGTTTTGTTTTTACCCTGTGAAATTACAAGCCAATGAAATTCAAACTCAAATTTAAAATGAATGAATTCCTCAGTAATGTAATAGACGATGAAGGTAGTGGCATGTCAGGGAATTGTGTGTACATTAACAACCAACAGATGTAATCTGATATTTTACAAAATACTAAACTCTTCAACGTATATTGTATGTTTATTTTATAATTCGACACAACAGCTACAGAAAGTTCGATAACTCGTATCATCAAATTTGTCAGCATTGGTAGCTGCCCTTACATTCTAATTCAACAAGTCCCAACCGATTCACAGGCAATTCTTTCACTTAGGTCGAATTTACTATTAAAGAGTAAAGTTATAGAACTCTAAATATAGGGGTACCTAAGGTCGCCGATGTAAAAAGAAAAACCAAATGTTATAAAATTCTACTCTGTATTCTAATATATTCGTCAATACAACCTATCATTGGGTCAAACGCTATCTGACGTGTTTCATACCGATTGTTAGGCCGTTCTTGGCACACTGATTTTGACTACGGATAACTCCGTGATATAAGACTTACGGCGGATGTGAAATATTGACAGGGGATGCTTCCTCCTCCTAGGCACCTGATCCCATCTCTGGTGTGTCCAGGGGTCCGTGTCTGCCCAATTATCTATTTTATATTGATTTTAGGAGTTATGAGATTGATCACTGTTCGTTATCTTCACTTTTCATTCATACATGAAATGAATTCAAAACAATGTCTATTATTTTTTAGTCAAATTTTAGCTGGGGCCTGGCACTAAACCAATAAACAGGATGTTTGAGCATTGCAACAAGTTATTACATAGAATATGCAACATTCATATCATTTCTATATTCTAAGTTGAATTTCTTTACCCCAATTCATAAACTGAAGTCCGTAATAGCGCCAAAGTGACTAAAATTGTAAAACCGTCTGCACTTTCACTTATCACAGCCATTTTGACCGGCAAAATATAAAAAAAAAATGAAATCCAAATGACACGTTTACGTATCCTTGAAATCTGACGTTATGTAGACGTAAGGAAAAAAGACCTTAAGATTTTCCATTTTCAACTAATGATACAACGTACGAGGGCTGTTCGATATATAATGTGTATTGTACGATATCTCAAAAGCATTCGACTCAAATAGTGAACTGAACATTACATCCCTTCAAAGTATTCTCCGCGGTTTGAAATACATAATTTCAATCTCTGAATCCGTTTCTGAAATGCGTCACGGTACGCTGATTTAGGTAGACCTCTGAGGCACTGGCTGATGGCTGAGTCGAAAGTTTGTCGGGACTTGTAACGACGACCAGATAAGAACTTGTTTAATTTTTTGAAAAAGGAAAAAGTCGCGTGGGGCTAGATCTGGAGAGTATGGTGGGTGTGACAAGACGGTAACCTTCTCCGACTTAAAAAATTGCTTCACAAGCTCAGATGTATGTGATGAAGCATTATCATGAAGTAGATCTTATGCCTAAATCCTAACACAGGGCGTCTTTTATGATAATATTTATTGGGCTTTTTAGTATAACATCTCGGTAATATCGACCTGCAACACTTTTGCCCTTAGACACCGAAATTTGTACGGCTATACCATCACATGAGAAGAATTTGCAATAAAGAACCGTCTTTGTGCTTATGGTTCATTTGGCAACTACAGGCCTTCTACCGTGTTTAGTTAGCCATATTTTGTTTCCAATTTTTCTTACTGGTTCGAAAGAGTGAACTCATGTTTCATCACCGGTAACAATGTTTGCAAAATGTCTTTGATTGAATTTGGGAAACATTTTGAGCAATTGCTTAGCGGTTTGTACTCGTACCCGTTTTTGGTCATCTGTCAATATATGCGGTATCAATCTGGCAGAAATCTTTCGTAATTTCAAAATACGCTTCAAAATTAAATGCACCCGCGGTAGCTATATGCCAACAGCTTTGGCAATATCACGAACCGTGTATCTGCCATCACTTTCAATTATTTCCCTTACTTTTGAGACATTTGCCTTGCCTGTTACATGTACAGTCACAGGTTGGCCAGATTTTGCTGCATCTTTAAAAAAATTGACTGACTCTGTGCCAGTAAGAAATTTCTCCACCTACGAACTGTCTCATAAGATACCTTATTAGACCCATAAACTTCCCCCAATTCAGTAAAAATCTGCATTACCGAATGACCGAGTTTTGTGCGAACTTTTATATAAGCTCTAATTTCTTCAATATTCTCAACCCGCTTCCCAATCGTTTTTACAACAGTGATCAACGACTGGCTCTATTGAAATGACTATAAGTTTAAAACTATGTGGAGCTGAGGATTCGTGTTTATACCGTTGGAAATGTATTGAATAGAGCTATTCAAGAGTATCATCATCCACGAAATCGTGGAAAGCGTTATTGCGCTGTGGTACAATACATATTAGATATCGAACAACCCTAGTAAATCCAACCCAAGACAATGACTTCAATCCAATTTTTTTCTACCTGAGGAATATCGGGAAGGTGAAGATAACGAACAGTGATCACTCCTATAACTCCTATAAGGAATACAAAATAAAGAGTTGGGCAAACATGGACCCCTGGGCACACCGGAGGTGGAATTAGATGCCTAGGAGGACTAAGCACCCCTTTCGACCGGTCACATCCGCCGTGAGCCCTCTGTCTTGATCAGGTTAACGGAGTAATACGTAGTGTGCCAAGAACGGCCTAACAATCGGTATGAAACACGGGCTAATTGTTTTATAAAAGTACCTCTAGTCTTAAGAAAGTGTGCCTTAAAGTAAACTTAATACTATACCAAAGAAATATCATATGGAGGACAATACTTTGATATTGAAAACTTTCAAAGAGGGTGTTGCACCGAAGCGGGCATTTTCCCTAATCAAAGTTCCGTGCAAGCACTTGTGATGTAGAACTGAACTTCATTCATATTTATACTCATTGCGTATTTGCCATTTAAATACCTGAAGGATTCCCCAGAACTAGGGACAAGCCTAATACATTTTATGTGTCAATACATTATACATGTAGTCTAAAGATAATTTTTGAAATCGTGAAAATTAAATTGTCTTCTTTTTTCTGAATATCAAATACAATGCATACGGTTACATGTTACGAGTGTATCAAATATTTAATATTCTATACTACTACAGTCCAAAAGCTCTTTTACTCATATGTATTATTTTCTACAACCAACAATTGGCAACTGTACATGACTCTGGCCACAAAACAAAATATTGGAAGTTTAATGCGCATTAATAAAGTTCAACGTTATTCAAAATATATGCACCTGTAACAAATGATTTAACATAGTAATTTGCTACTGGAATACATATAAACTCAAAATGTTTAACGGTTATTTACCTTGTTTGGCCTTAAAGTTTTTCTTCCAAAGCTTTGCAAAGTTCACAACGGTGTTTCGTAAAAGGCACCACTCTCATTCAGAAAAACATACAAGTTCTCGTTAGCAGCCTTGACTATTGAAACACAGGTATTGCATGCTGTATTCGGCGTGTTTGTTGAGAGTCCTATTCACAAACTAAACAGTGTCCAGGTTGGGAGTTTATTTCAAACTCGACACACGGTAAACAGAGATTTGACATGAAACATTTATAAAAACTAGAAGCGTGTTTCAATAAAGAAAAAAAATCTATATGGAAAACGTAATATGAACAACAAAAAGTGTTCGTGAGGGAGTCGAACCCGGTTGTTTTAAAAATAAAAAACACCATTAAATTACATATGGACTTTTGTGAGATGGGCTGACTTTCGCAGTCAACGGCTGACTTTGACACGAGCATATAATACGGAAACCTTTTCGTGACATATCTGTATGAACCGATGCAATGTAGAAAAATGGTTAAGTTCTCCAAACATTATAGAATTGTTCCGGTTCATTTCCATACTTGTACTCTTTCTAAAATATGTAATGCAATTGGTCAGCATCCGTCGTCGTGCGCAAACACTTGACCATTCTTTATTTAATCTAACTTACATCTGTAAGAAAAACTGAATACATAGATCTGGTCATGTACAGCTGGAGGGCATCTACCGAAATTGTAAATATCATGATATCCGGGGTAGATGTTCTGACTCTAGGGCGGGGCCAAAGCAGGTACTAATATTAAATGTTTATGTGTAAACCATTTCAATAGCATAATATTATATCTTCTTCAATGCTATGCCGTGGGCCTCTTGTTAGTTAAATATTTTAGATGAAACAATTCCAGTTCCATCCCCGTCAAGCTCTGTTTTTATATGTTAGTTATGGAAAGATTAATCGGAGACAGAGACCAGATTTATGGCTTTCATAACGTACTAGGATTACTTTTCAATAGTTACGTACTTCATATTGGATAGAATGAATAAGATAGTTATAAGAATCAACAGGATTGGAATTTACTACTACCTAGCATGGCTATCTCTACAAACGAAATCAATTGAAGATATGAGTTTTCGGTTCACATGCGCTTTTAATAAATGTTTGGACAGAAATATACTGGGGGAAATATGGTAGGAATTTTTTGATATTATGATGAAAGAATACAGCGACCTGCGCTGTAAATCAAAGGTTTAATAATGGGTGGATTTGTAACTCTCTGGTATGTCCAAATATTTCCCCAGAGAGCTGCAGATGTGCATTAGTGCAGATGTACATGTAGTTGCGAATTGTAGGTACGTTCATGTTCTGTGTTGTACCTGTGTGTGTGTTTGATTGAATAAAGCTGTATAAGAACTTCATACATTTTTTATGATAAAAGAAAACACAAAACTCCTGCATAATAAACTTACATTCGATTTATCATGATGCAATGGCTTTTTGTAAAGTTTAAACAATGAATCAAGGTATCTGTGCAAGTTAAAAAAAATTACACCCAGGTATGCATGCAAAAATAAAATGAATCAATAGTTGTTATTTTTATGTTTTGATAATTGTCAGATAAATGAAAGAAGTTCAAGTGGTTTGAAACGTAACAGGCCTACCGTAATAATATTGGAACGTGCAGCGTTCTGGACACGCACGCCATTGCTTACCATATCACGAGAAAAGCTAGTTCACTAGCGAGGCCGTAGAAATTCCCTACATACTGTCTGCTACACCCCCCTCCCCCTTCAGGGAAGCTTCGTCCCGAAACTTAGCATGGGTCATCTCTGATTTTTGGCACCTCTTCAGCAAAATCATCTGCCGTTCACGACGACAACCGCCGTCGTCCCAGGACGAAACCAAGTGCGTATATGGACACAAAGTCCCAGCATTCCAAACATACTCTACCTGAAGCACGCCTCTGGACAGCCAAACACCAGAGTCACTGCACTGTCACATTCTGTAACGTGCAGCGGTTTGAACACGTTCGTCTTTGCTTAACTTGCGTGATCAAGAGAAATCACTAAAAAAAAAAAAAAGAAGCTAGCTCAAGAGCGAGGCAGAAGTTCCCTATATCTGTCCAACAATTCGACATTACATATATTTAACGATATCGTGCTTCCATACAGTACGCGGGTTTAAATGTCCAAGTCAGCCGTTGACTGTGAAAGTCAGTCGTTCTCGCAAAAGTCCTATAAGAGTCGACGACCTTAACCACTGAACCTCGCAGTAGACCATACATTACTAATGAAAATTAACGTACAGGTAAAGTTGAAAATAATACCAGTGAGTATCGTTTCGATTCTTTTGAATTTACAGACAAATGTCCCCGTGAAACAAAATTTCAAAGCCACAGGTTTTTTTTAGGGGAAAACTCGAAGAATATGTTCATGCTAAATTTATTTTGTTTCACGGCGGCAGTTTTTCTAAAATTCGGGGATACCCCTCCATTTTAACGCTAAAAATCATATAAATCACATATTGCTTGATTTAAACTCGAAATATGTTGGCTAATTTTGTCAATACACGTCTTTTAAACCAAGACATACGTTCCAATTGGTTTTATCATATATTTGAATAACTTAAATTTTTCGATCTTTCATGCAACACCTTTAGGGAACTTAACATGACACGTGCAACACCTTATTTACCTTTTCTAGTAAAAAAAATGCAGTTAAAGTAGAAAGTAATGAGAGGTTTTTTTTTTTTTATATAACCCCTTCCAGACTCTAACCTGCGATCTATAGTTCAACAGGTGACGCTACTCTGCAGAGCAACTCAGTTAGGTAATTAACTCTAAAAAGAACAAATAAATATTGCTTATATTTATAATTTTATTCATGTTTTAATTGGAAGCAGTCAATATGATGATGTCGTATACCCCCTTAAGGAAGTTAGCTCCAGGGCTTTTGAGCACAACTGCGTAAGATGCTACAAGTATTTACTGGTTTAATACTGATCCCATTGGTGCAAACATATGTTGAGTTTTTGATGTTGTTTTTTGTTATGTAAAAATCTACTCGTGGATCTTTCCAAATCTGTATACCAGGCAAAGGATAAAACGAGTCAGAATTTGTGAAAATGATTTTTAATAAACAAAATATATCTAGAGTTAAATCATCACAATTTATCAATTTCAACGGTTGTACATGAATTATTTCCAATTATGCAACTATTTACATCCATGCAAAAATATCCATCCCTACAAAAAATATCCATCCTTCGTTCATTCAGGCCTTTACCATTAATTTCATCCAATATAATATGATTATCAATTCTTATAAGTCAGCTTTCATAATTCAGCTCCCTCTATTTAAACGTAAATAATGATATTTTTACCCAACGCGACTGAAGCGGCTGTTCCGTGCTTGTTTCTCTTTGGGATGTTAGCAGTACAAAGCCGATATCAGAAGTAATCTTTTACAGTTGTCGTTTGCATTTTTATTGATGTCGGGCTCGATCGTATGACGTCATGGCGTTTTAGTGTTAACCGTGTATTGTTTTATACTATGCGTGTGTGAAACGAGATCCCTGGATAAGCAAATGAATATTAACATAGGTGGTAGACATAGATTATCACCTGTGTATGTAATAATAATAGAATGGATATGATAAAATTCGGCGCCTGAGAATGAACGAGGAATTTCGGGACGAAACTCGGTAACGATTTCATTATTTTACATCGCTTTCAAACGGGAATTAGGCAATTTCATAGATGTTAGAATGATCTCTACTATTCTAGAGGTATATTACGGGAAGTGCACTTATGATTTCGTTACACAAATTGTAAACACATCTATTGCTGAACCCACTCCAGTTAAAAAAGTTGTGTCAATTCAAATTTTGAAAGGTTTTTGCTCGGACTATATTTTGTGGCGGAATCATTGATTTCTCAAAATTTTCAAAATCTGCGTGATATTACAGTTTCCGTTTCATCTAAAATACATGTATCTTCTATTTTTATACTCCTATATGTGTATTTCAGTTTTATAATTTATGATACAATAGTTGAGACATGGAACTATAGTTCAAACGTTGTAATTTATTAATTTGGTTGATATATTTTTCCAGACAGAACACCGATTCTTTAAAAAGTTTAAATTAATTTACTCGAAATTTTGTATAAAAATTCAGTATTTTCGCCAATAATTAAAAGATTTGGTTTCTAACCCAACTTTTTTTTAGTTCCATTTTAAATTCTAAGACAAGACCTTGAAAATTATGTGAAATTGTAGAAATTGACATTACTCCTAATATGCCCTTTTAAATTCTCTAATTCCAAATTCCATAACATGAATTTTTTCGTATATCAAGTGCAGAAAGGTGGGAGAGGGCCTGCATAGGATATGCCTGTTGCCCGGTCCTATTGAGTTTCTCGGTAATCATGTTTAAATTAGCAAAAAGGTCATTATTTATTTCCATTATTAGTATTAAACTTTTTTAAATCTGTAGTGTTAGAAGACATGATTATGTACCTATTTTATGCAATGATTGATTTGTGTTGCTTACGTTGTGTTGAGACAAACAGACAAATCAAGTTTAAATGAATAAATGTTTAGTGCAAAAAGGTCATGTTTAGAACACTGTAGCTCAATAACAAGCGTTGCGACCCCAGTTTTTCTTTGTAATTTCCTAATTCTTCTTCAATGTAAAAATCGAAAAAACATTTCCCAAAAATTGACATTACTCCAAATCTCAGGTGTGAACCTCTTTAAGGCGAAAAGAAACACAGATTGTGACCTTGACCTTATTACTAATCTGATCATTTGTCGATCAGCCAGCCTTCCTTTCAGGGTGTCCTTGTAGAGCTCTCGTTTCTCACCCCAACGGCCTGAATTCGATCTCCGTGATTGTCAGTGGTTGTATGGGGGAGGATATCGTACTTATACACCAACTGCCCTTTCAAAACAGGAAATTCTTCAAAACCATGCTTCAGTTTTAGACAAGTTTAATATTCCAGTCAATGGGTCGAATGAATATGAGTTACCGTACCTATACTGGATTCTTAAACTACATAAAATTCCTTACAAAGATACATTGCTGGATCCAGTAAGTGCTCTACCAAACCCCTATCTTTGCTCCTCACGAAACTATTAATAGTTGTGAAGGAGAAACTTCAAACTTACTGTGCGACTACATATGCCAGAAATGATGTTAATCAAATGTGGATTCTAAACAATTCTAAAGAACTTTTAGTAAACTTGAAATCGCAAAACTTTCCCCAAATCAATAACATCAAAACCTATGACTTTTCAACACTATACACGACCATTCCTCACGATAAATTAAAGACTAGACTTGTTGACATCATAGACAGTTGCTTCTTCAGCAAAAATAGAAAAAGGAAATATTCATATCTAGTGATCAGTCATCCAAAAACTTACTTTGTTAAACACCACTCTGATTCCACGCACAAGTACTCGGAAGTTCAAATAAAAAATATGCTAGAGTTCCTCATTGACAATATTCCCATGGGCACGAATTGTGCTCCTTTGTTAGTTGACCTGTTTCCATATTCATATGAAGCAGAATTTATTCAAAAACTTATACGCGAGAAGAAAAAATCTCTTGCTGTGGCCTTCAATTCGACATTTAGATATATCGACGTTTTGTCTATTAACAATAATAACTTTCATTCATATGTCGATTCGATATATCCCCGTTAGCTCGAAATAAAAGACACCACAGAGTCGTCCACTTCTGCTTCATACTTAGATATTTTATTGAAAGTAGACATTAACGGCAAACTGACAACTCAACAAACGGGATGATTTCAGCTTCTTCATCGTCAATTTCCCATATTTATGTAGCAATATTCCATTGTCACCTGCATATGGTGTTTATATCTCTCAACTGAGTCGATACGCAAGAGCTTGTCAGTTTTTAAATCGAGGCAAGCTACTGACAAACAAGTTGATGGTACAGGGGTTTCAACAGTCTCGATTGAAGTCAGCATTTCGTAAATTCTATGGTCGTTATACACGTAACGATATAGTTCGTCAATACAACCTATCATTGGGTCAAATGCTGTCTGACATGTTTCATACCGATTGTTAGGCCGTTCTTGGCACATTGAGTTTGACTACGGACAACTCCGTTTACCTGATCAGGATACAGGGCTCACGGTGGGTGTGACCGGTCGACAAGGGATGCTTACTCCTCCTTAGGCACCTGATCCCACCTCTGGTGTGTCCAGGGTTCCGTGTTGCTTATAGGAGTTATGAGATTATCACTGTTCGTTATCTTCACCTTTCATATGGTGGTCGATAATCTTGGCTGAGATTCGGATCGGCTGAATATCTGGACTAATGCCTTCACCGTATCTCGGAGGAGTCGTTCATAATTCATGTCAGGAAATTACTTTCAGTTTCGGCCGGTTCTAGCAATTAATGGGCACTTAAGTGACACTACTGTTTGCTTCAAATAAGTGATTTGACTGTTAAACTAACTCTGTCACTATCAATTTTGCATTCGCTCGTCCGGTAGCCCGAGGCTAGTAAATTTTGTCCCAGACTATCTGATTGATTGACTGTATATTGTTTAACGTCCCGCTCGAGAATATTTCACTCAAATGGAGACGTCACCGTTGCCGGTGAAGGGCTGCAAAATTTAGGCTTATGGTCTTTGAGCAGGGAGGGATATGATAATTATCGTGCCACACCTGCTGTGACACGGGACTTCGGTTTTTGTGGTCTCATCCGAAGGACCGCCCCATTTAGTCGCCTCTTACGACAAGCAAGGGGTACTGAGGACCTATTGTAACTCGGATCTCCACGCAGACTATCTGAATGTAAAACTTATACGGTACCAATTTTGATGCACCAGATGCGCATTTCGACAAATAATGTCTCTTCAGTGATGCTCAACCGAAATGTTTGAAATCTGAAATAACATTAAACTTGTAAGAGCTATTTTAGCGGAAAACAGAGTGCCAAAAAAGTGGAGTCAAATTCGCCTAAGGATAAGAGCTACATGTATGCATGAGGGAAATAATCCTTAATTTTGAAATGAATTTCTAAATTTTTTCACAGCAATTAAATATACATCCGTATTTTCAAGCTAGTAACGAAGTACTTAGCTACTGGGCTGTAGAGACCCTCGGGAATTAACAGTCCACCAACAGAGGCCTCGACCCCGGGTCATAATGTAAAACGTATACGGTACCAATTTTGATGCACCAGATGCGCATTTCGACAAATAATGTCTCTTCGGTGATGCTCAACCGAAATTTTTGAAATCTGAAATAACATTAAACTTGTAAGAGCTGTTTTAGGGGAAAACATTCGAGTGCCAAAAAGTGGAGTCAAATTTGTCTAAGGTTAAGAGCTATGCATGAGGGAGAGAATCCTTAATTTTGAAATGAATTTCTAAATTTTAGCACAGCAATTAAATATACATCCGTATTTTCAAGCTAGTAACAAAGTACTTACATTGTAGCTACTGGGTTGTAGAGACCCTCGGGGACTAACAGTCCACCAGCAGAGGCCTCGACACAGGGGTCATAATACCATTTATAAGTAATTCAGTGGACTACTAAAAAGTAAAACCCTGTACGATAGCTCCTTTCTACTTCCGTGCAAACTTCCTTTCTGCTTTCATGTCTGTTCTGTATCGTTGTAAATACAATGGAATTCTGACCAAGCGGTATCTTCGCGTCACTTTCACTAGAAATATTTGTGAAATAATCAAAATCTCAACAAAGTACACGAATTTGGATTCAGCGCAGTGATTTGTTTTTTTAAAACGGTAGACTTAAAGCTGTATGGTCCGAATTACGATATTTTTTTCCATCTCGTAAAAACGATATTAAATCATCGCAAGTATGTAGTTATGAGACTGTACGACATATCATAAATTATTTCACCTGTTTTAACCCAAATAATTTGATTTTAAATCGATGTTTACAAATAACAGCGTCACTCTGCCATTTCAAGTGACAGTCACGTGACCAGTTCAAACTTTCAGATCATCGGTGGTCTTATCTGTGTAAAGCTGTGTATTTTGTTATAACAGTACAGTGCCATAAGTTTAATAGAAATAAAAATATCAAATACCTCTTAGTAATTCGTTGTTTTACGCTCTTTCAGCCTTAAAACTAGACAGTTGCGTATGAGTCAATACATCATGTAGGGGTTCCCCTTACGCGCGTGGGTCTATTTATAAACGTCTATTATGGGATGATTTATATATGTAGCCACTATATTTACTTTCTAAATAATATTCGCACTGTTTTCTTTTACATGCAGATGTTTTCAAGTATGTAATTAAGGGAAAGTTAATAACTTTATAAAGTAATTAATCTGCTTTAAAGTAATTATGTACAAAAATAATACATGAACATCGAATCATACAGCTTTAATTGTCTTGTGTTGATACATAGAGGTAATCTTGGAATAATGTTAAGTTCAGCAAAGCGCGAGATTTTATAGCATTAATGTAAAGTTTTAACAGACTCGATATTTTCTTTGTTTGGATATCAAACCAATTAAAAAAATCAAATCAAAATGTTGAACAAGCGTTCAATGTGTTGTAATCGTAGATTACCATTATTTGAAGACGGCAAGTGAAATGAGGAATTTAAACATAGCTCTCCAAAATTTCGCTACATTTAGATATATGTAAAGACGTTAGGCGGGCGTCATTTACTGCAGAAGAAAATATCACATTCCCAGGTCCATGGAAATCGTGAAGCATGCAGAAAGTACCGTGCGGGTGTGTGTGTGTGTGTGTGTGTGACAAAATCACGTGACCAAGCTGAGTGTTGCTAAAACGCGGGACGGAAGACGGAACGGAAAATATTGTATGCAATAATGTTATGAGGGGGTCAGCATTTTGTAAAATCAAAATGCTTATTATGAACAAGAAAAGCAGAAATTACATAGATACTAAGAGAACTGGAAGTAATCACCAGAGTCCACCGTTTCATATATTTCATACGAATGCATTAAAACCATTAAACTACCATGCGCCTGTGGGTACCATCGTTTTCCCTGGCTTTGTAATTTTCTGCCCCCTCATCCGATTGTGACAGTATGTTGTTTCACAAATAAAAAAAATTAAAATAAACATACTGAAAAAGACTTGAATTATAATTCAACCCCTTCTAAATTTGATATCCAATGAATATTAGTCCCACCCCGAAAACAACCAATCTCATAACTCCTATAAGCAATACAAAATAGAAAGGTTGGCAAACACGGACCCCTGTACAAACCAGAGGTGGGATTAGGTGCCAAGGAGAAGTAAGCATCCCTTGTCGACTGGTGACACCCACCGTGAGTTTTATATTTTGATCAGGTAAACGGAGTTATCCGTGCTCAAAATCAGTGTGCCAAGAACGGTTTAACAATCGGTATGAAATACGTCAGACAGCATTTGTAAATGTAAAATATCAAATAAATTTTTAAACAATTTCCCCCAAACATTCCTTATTAAATCGAGCTTACTTTTATTGGAACTAGATATTTTTAAGATAATTGAATTTGAATATAGTTCTACACCTGGTATAATAAACATTTATGTATCACATCAAATTTGAAAGCGAACGAGTCCGGTGTGTATAAAAGATTTATCTCATTTGGGATGAACGTATGTGAAAGTTCGTACTTTTACCGATATCCTGCGGATTAGTGTTGAACCCGAAGAGACACAGCAGGGGAAAAAAGAGTGAAAGATAACCAATGAAAACAAAGGTGAAGTTTATGATGAAAGGTGAAGATAACGAACAGTGATCAATCTCATAACTCCTACAAGATCCATAGTAAGGAAGTAACAGATTCATGTCATAATATATGAAATAGCTAAAAGGCTAACAGAGAATTTGTGCTTGAAGGGAATTTAAAAGTCATCTCATTATTAATCTAAATGTTAAGATACACGTATTTAGTTTAGAAATAAACTGCCAGTAGTCATCCCTATTTAGGATTGGAGTGCTGCGGTCACTAAGTCAAAATAATATATCAAACACAAGACGTTTAACTTGTTGACTTAATGAGATCATGAATTATTGTTGTTATATACATACCACACTCCCTGTTGTAGGTACACGGTATTATGTGTAAATACATGTGCATGTGCGTTAAGGACATTGGGGGGGGGGGATATAAAATAAAATACGTGTGTTCTTTCCATTCTCTACCCATTGGTGTCGCTGCTCGCTAACACATCTGTCAATGCCAAACTTTCAAATTTCTTGTAAAACACTTTTTAAATTCTTATACAAACGTTCACTTGCTTAATCAATTCATGATGCAGAATTTTTCGTTCTGCGTTTTAGCAACATCCGACAAAGCTCGTGTACACAACAATCATGAATGGCTTCCATAAACATCTGCTGGTCCTGATCACGGTCTCATAATATCGTTGCACAATTTGCACGATGTTGAATATTTCTTAATATAGATTAAATTTAAGACCCAGTGAATTTTGATTGGCTGTTTCATAATAATTTAAGCATTCACGTGTCGTTAATTATCACATTTCCTACAATTTTAAGTTTCTGTTAATTTTTTTTTACATCGATAAGGTAAAGCAATGTGAAAAAGCATACGATATGTCTCCAAGTGAAACATTGCTTAATCGCTGACTTTCACCTGAAAAAAACCTATTGTGGTATATAATATTCATCCCTTAAATGTATATTCAACAAAATATGTATATGGTATACTAGCATTGAGATATTCTTCATGATACATGATACCGTGATTCAAGCATAATTATGGTGGTTTGATATGAGAATCAGTAATAAAACAAAGACGCTAAATTTTCATTTGTTTGTCTCAAAATTTACTAAACATGCACAATTTTGCATCTAAGTTTTGAAATTTTCCGGGGGATCCCCCTCCCCCGAACAGGAGGGGGCAAGCTTCCTCCCGTACTCTTCCCTCCTCGTCGCGAAGCGACTCGGCCGTCTGCTTTCTGCAGCCGGACTAGTCACCAATCAGCAGGACTAGTAAATTATAGAATCTAGTAGTCCTTTTGACTAATATAGTGAAAAAGGTAGTGTCAAATACTGCAAGACTTACCGTCTTGGTATAAAAATCCCGAAATGAAAACGGTCACTAAATTTTCCGTTCAAATGAAGACTTCCATGGTACAATATTTTATCTTCTGAAAATGAAGAGTTCCTATAGTCTTTTTTTATCTAGTTACTGATACACTGTCTCTCCACATACCTATTTGTATATCGCTAATTTAAAAACAAACTATAGATACTCTTCAATTTAGGGAGATAAAATATTGTGGCATGAAAGTCATCATTTGAACCGAAAATCTAGTTTATTTTATGGAGTTTATATACTTAGACGGTAAGTAATGCAACGTTAATTGTGATAGAGACTTAGTTGAACAGTCAAATCACTTATTGGAAGCGAACAGCTGTGTCACCTAAGTGCACATTAATTGCTAGAACCAACCAAATCAGAAAGTAAATTTCCAGACATGAATTTTGAAGGACTGCTCCAAGATTTGGTGAAGGCGTCAGTCCAAAGATTCAGCCGAGCCGAATCTCAGCCGAGATTAGTTGGTTGCCGGCTCGGATAAGTGGGTTTCCTCCGGTTAATTCGGTTTCCTCCCACATAATGACCCCCTAGCGCCAACATCCGTGCATCAAAGAGCCCGACACGACATTGTCGGTCAATTTCTAATTATGAACAATATAGTCTACATTCACTCCGTTTCCCGCTTAATATTCGTACTCTCTGAAATGCATTTAAGGTTAATATCTCATTTGAAATAGGCTATAAAGCACTGCGTATGAATATGCACAACACATGCTTATTATCAAAATGCAATTACATGATTAAACTGTTAACATAAGAAATGTTTCTCAGTGTTTGAAAGTATAAGAGAAGAGATGATATACTCGGGCCTCTTTACACCAGCATATAAACATGTGTTTCATAGAGTGCTAACGCGTCATGTTAGCGTGAAGAGAATCCAGGTATACTAGTACCATTTTATATACTTTCAAAAACTGAAAGAGAGTTCTTAACTAAGGTAAATTATTTTATTGCAGTGCAATAGCATATAATACCGTCAGTCAAAGGTTTACATTGTCTAGAAGTTTGTTGTTGTCAAAATATTGATTGGTGTAAAATATCAATACATGGAATTTTAACCAATGGTTAAACATCGAGTATGAATGAAATTATTACATCAATCTCTGGTAACTATGTAAATTGTATTTCCCCCATAATTTCATAATACATCTGGTATTACATGTAATAGTTTACAAATTCCAGAGGGGGCAGATCAGTGGGGGTTTGCTTCGTCAAACACTCGGTATTTAGATTTATCTCTCGGAGTTGTGGTAGGGGTTTGTCATGTTAAAGAACCAGACCGGATAAATAGTGCCTGCAGAAAAGGAAGAAATTTCTTTCATGCTCTTACAGATATTGGATCCCCCTACCTTAACCCATTAACTTTAGTTCATCTTTATAAATCCGTCGTCTTACCTTCCGTATTGTACGGCTGTGAACTCTGAAATAATTGGTCAGCAACAGATTCTCAACGCCTTCATGTCTTTCATGTAAATCCGCACAGAATCTTCCACGTCAAACGAGATCGGATATCTGCGAAAGCCTATTCAACGTCCTACCTATCATTGTGGAAATAGACGCAAGAAAACTCATGGTTTTTTTTTTGGACGACTGTGTCGTATGAACTGTGACGCATTGCCAAAAATTTTTTTTAGTCCGGTTATTTTCCTTTTTTGTAAACCTTGGAAACTGCCAGCGAGGATTTATTCCAGATATCCTCAACTTACTGCGTGTATATGATCTTGAATTCCTATACGAGTGGGTAGCCGACGGCTTCTTCCCTTCTAAATCATCTTGAGGAACATTGTGAAAGCGATAACCAATATAAAACACAAAGATCTTAGACATTGTCGTATGGTGAATGACACATATTTCTCACGATTTCTCGCAATCTTCGGTGAGAACGATCCATCTTCCTTCCGGAGAACTCCTAAGAACTGTTATGAGATCCGCTTGTGCAAGGTCATATGCAAATTTCTCTCTGATTGTCGGCGAGACTTCATGGATATCTGTCGCCTCTGTGGCGCAACATTTAGTGACCTTTTTGTTCATGTTGCCGGTTCTTGCGTGACCACTTTCAGCATCCGTAAGAACTGGTGGAATGACAGCCAATAGTTTCTGCATCGAACTATCTGCTGAACAATGTGGTCTCACCAATGAAGACATTTATGTCCTGTTAGGTCGCTCCCCAAGAACAAAGATAGATGTGTATGATGGTGAAGTTCTCAAGTTTAGAAACTATCAACTTTTACGGGATGCTTCTGCCCGATATGCATCAACATATGTCAGGGGGGGGGGGGGGGGGGGGGGACTAATTGCCAGCTCATATCTTGTGTCCTTTTTATTGAATGTATGGACGCTCTACTTAGTTATATATTCCCTTTTCTTTTTTAATTTATTTATTTCCAATCCTGTATAATTTGTTCACATGCAATAATCTTATATAATGGGACAATAAAGAATGAATGAATAAATGAATGCTAAGGTCGTAAGCACTAAGCATTGGCTTAAATTTATGGCACTTCACCTAGAACTGGTGACGTCTGAAAATAGGTGAAAAATTCTCGATTGGACGTAAAATTAACAAACAAACAACCAACATCCAAGGGGGCGGGTGCACCTCATTCCCCCTAGATCACTAGCATGCAGTGTTGTATAAGAAGTAAATAACTCTACAAGTCTCCCCTCTGTTGGGGTGGGGCTTTTCAATGCTGCAACATAGCTTTGGTACTCACTTTTACTTAATTCAATCGTGTTACCTTTATCATTTACAACCTTATATCCATTTTGAATTTTCTTATTTAGTTCATTTAAATATATTGGAAACTGATTTTAATTATATAAGTAAGTTTTACCAGTTTTCGCATTCTCTCGTAGTTCATTTGAATATATTGGGAATTGATTTAAGCACAGTTTGACCAGTTCTAGCATTCAATACATACTTGCGAATACTTTATTTTTCTATAGGGGAATAGTTTTCAATATTGTGTTTTTCATCTTCCCTTTTTTAAACACAAAAATAACATGATATATCTGCATATCACCAGCAAAAATTGGAGAGAAAACTCAAACAAACATACAAAATCCGAATTGATTTAGATGACAGTCATTAAAAATTTACGGTCATTGAGATTCTTTAAGAAAACAAAGATTACAGTCATGAAAATTGTTACGGTCATAACATAGGAAATTTTAAAGGCAGTTTTACCATTTATTTTGATTCGATTCGAGTAAGTAACAACGATTGGCATCACTGGTTACTTAATCATCATCGTAAGTAACGCAGACACATGTATATAGACTATGAATGTGAAATTCTTAGCGATCAGATCAGCCGCCGTTGTTAAATGACCGTGTAGTGGTATATACTATCATCATCGGCTTGTACACAATGAATATGAATGAAAAATTCTCGAAGGGATGCAAAAATCAACCATCTGACATTTTATGAAATCATGTACAGTGGACACGTCTGCCAAATCAATCCCATTCGAATTCGCGATCATATTGGTGCAAAATGGCACACCCAACAAATTTAAATCCAATTGACGTATATATTTTTTTTTATTCAAGAAGACTTTTAAATCAGGAAATAAAACAACGATATCTTTCAAGTGGAGTAATTCAGACCTAATAAAAATCAATTCCTACATCGTTCACCTGTGTGTGCGTGCATTGAATACCTGTGTGTATTAAACCGTTCATCGTATCGTTTCATCCGGGCCTGGCATTGTTATTTTTAAGAATCAATTCTTTTTAAAAGCATTTAAATAGATCTCGGGTATAAATCGCTGAAACATCCTTTTATCATCTCATCAAATGCCACGTGATAATATTTTTCACATCGATCAGGATAGGGTAAAACAAAATTTAATTCATTGTCACTGAGAAGTATCAAAGTGTAAGAGGCGCTTGTAAAAAAAAAAAACACCCGAAATTTACTGTCAAAATTTACACCGGGTAGAACTTTTAAAAGCATGGATTAGAAGACCCGAAAGTGTTAAGAAGTCTTATGAAGTGCAATAAAGCCTTAACCCTCAGAGTGTATTCATAAGACTATTACCGGTGCGCTTGACTCTCACAATACGGGGATTAATCACATACGATTTGGTGTATCGGGGAGATTAGAAGTAATTCCAATTCTTAAATTATTCACTTCAAGAAATATTTGTATATGTAGTTATCAAGAGGGAAAAAGTTACCATGTGGATGTAAATTGTAATTAATTACATTGGAGTCTCTAACGTCATCTAATAATGGAAGAAAGATGTAAACACGTAATACAACTTCATCGTCAGTTTCTTACAAAGAATATCGTATGGACGGATGATCTCGTAAAAGCTCTTCAAGATGAGAATCTGCTTCCAGACTCAGTTTATAGAGCTATACAGGTAAATTGTTTTAAGTTTACAAAAGTAAATTCTGCTTCCAAGCAAAATCCATAGAGTTTTACTGGTAAATTGTTTACAATTTTCTTGTGTAAATTATTTATTTAATTATCCTAATGGGTGAAGTCAATGAAACACCAAAGTATGGGCATCTATTTGATAATTGTATTGGTCAACTTGGGCGTTAATAACGATATTACTTATAGTCATTGATATTGGTAAATTCCTCCATTGTTATTTATATCTACGTCCATTCCCAACAATCAACCAGGAACATTTTTGTTGAAACAATAAGAGTTCCGCACCTTGATTGAATGGAATTACGGCAAAATTTAACAAATCAATTCTAGTTTTTTAAGTTCCTGTAATTTAAAGTCACAGAATTTAATTCTAATTCGAGATTTCGGCTCTATTGAATGATTCACGGGTATGTTTATGTGGGCGAGTATAGGGCACCTGTAATTTACATATCATCTTTCACCATGTTTGCATAGCAAATTTCAAAATATTGTTATAAGGTAGACCCCTTTGGTACAATAATGCCCTACCACGTCCCATGTTATTCAACAGCCATCAACGACAACGATGTTTTAATTCTAAGAAACATTAACCATTTTTTAACTTCTCACTTGCACAATCGAATATATTGAAATTTTGAGTAATATTCTTACTCAGTTTTATTAAGTCTTCCTCGCGGACCGTTTTAAAGATAAGAATTTCAAGAAGACAGATTGCATTTTGTTGTGCCTTGTGTTTACACAGCCCGCGTTTACACTACGGCAAATGACATAAGCATTTGATAGGGGAAGAGCATAAGATTCAGACGAGGCTTCATTCATAGAAACAGAAACATGCAAATATCGATGGAATTGTTTTCAACGTACATGTTGGGAAATTATCGGAAAATCAAAGTTGACATAAAATGAATTTGATATTATCGTGCCCGGTGATCTGTTTTCGTATTAGTTTTATTTTTATCATTTTAAAAAAGATTTGCTCTTATAAATCAAATTTTTTTTTTATATAGATATCCGCTAACAGTCATTTTTAATTGTTGATTCGTTAATCATTATAATCACGACCTTGAATAGTTTTAATAGAACAATCTTATAGCTTGACTCGCGCAATTCCCCTAAGAGCATTAAAACTCGAGAAACCAATCAGAGAAATGAATACTAGATGGACTTCTCAGTTTGTCATTTTCGTCTTTTCTGGACCATTGCGAAAAAAGTTCGCGACAAGTAAAAATCCTATTCCACCCCACAATAGGGTCTACAGAGTTTAATTATATTGAATTCAATGGCGAGACATGTATCCACTAATATTTGTTAAAGGATTGAACTTTCGTTCTCGGACTAATATCTAATGCTTTTTGTATTTGAACTCCTATGATATTGAAGTCTTAGGAATCCATTTAAATCATTCAAATTCGGCTTTACAGCTTGTTCATATGACAAGAGTGCAATTTTACTGGGGCCTACAATGCATAAATTATTTGCTTTGAAGATTTAATTTTCATTTTGAGCGGTTCTTGTGCTTCTGTAATCTAAAACACAGGATAGTTGTTTTGGTAGCTAATGTGTTTTCAATTCAGCTTTCGTTTCTGAAGATCCTCATTGTGTCCTTGTATGACTAATGTAATATTCAAAAGTTTTAAAATATGCTAAAGAGGCGATTTATATACCCTATTTAAAACTTGAAGTGTAATTTGTCACTCGAATAAATGTATCATGGTAATTAGTCGAAGTTTTGAAAAAAAAAATTTTTTTTTTAAAGTTCTTATCACTGCAAGAACATACATGTACATGTAATTGTTGAAAATCGCCATGAAATCATTTTTTAAATCATTATTTTTAATGAGCAGGATTCAATGGCCCCCTTATCAGAAATCAGTAAATTCTACCTTTAAATATCTCAAAACAAGAAAACACTTTCAGGATCTTAGGATTGAAATGAGAAATAGAAAACTTAGTCATTGATAAAACTTCCAGCTATCCCTAAACGACGTCAATATCTGACGAGCTACCTTAAAACCCCAGTAAAAACACCAGAAATTTTAAACCCACTCAAAGTGGAAAACACCCTTTTGCAAATGTTTAATACTATACTTTACTTTAGACCTGTTGTATCACATCTTACGTGTTTGGTGAACTAAAAGTCATTAAAGATCTCTAAGACATTTCTTGTTAAACCCCTTAATTTCCTTAGTATGTATACCGATTAAGAATTCGATAACATGGACTGAATAACTACAAAATGTGATTCAATGTGACATAATTGTCATTTGTTTACTTGACGATAGTTTACAATTTAGAAATACGTTTCTGTATGCAAATCCTAAGGATATATTTATGCTGAAAGTTGGAGTCGTGGGATATTGCATCATATTTAGCTTATAATGTACCTTACATCAACTGGTGATGACAGTGAATACAGTCTCTCTCTCTCTCTCTCTCTCTCTCTCTCATCGTAATTCATTTAGCTATTAAATGAAGAGAAAAATACGACTGAAAATTCTTTCACAGCCATTTCATTTTAGTGATGAAGGATTGTGATACTATTGTATAATTCTATTTGGATAGCAAATGTCAATATCTAATTAATCAAATCCTAGAATATCAATTACAGGTACTCTTACTGTTATTGTATTTTACATTAGCTCACACATTATATGCATAATTGCAAAAAGATTCTCGAATGTGATTTGATATTGAGATATTTATAATACTACCTTCTAAAGAGAGAGTGTTGACGCATTGTCGATGCTTCTCAAGCGCTAAAAGATTTATAAGCTGTTTAACCCTGGTTAAAATGGGAGGCATAGAGAGAATTATAGATTTATTTAAATTTATTGTTTAAAGCGTATTGCGATTAAATTGCAGTTCATCGGTAGTATATTAACATTATATAGGTTAATGTTCTTTAGAAATCCAATATAAAATATTCTATGTTGTAACCCTTCTATTTGGAAACTAATCGGCCAAAGTCGAGATCAAACACTTTGGATGAGAGATTTTATATATCACGAAGAAATCTCGTCGTATTATTGCTGGTCAATAATCAATTCAAGTAATGAATTGTACAGGCCATAAAATTAACACCATTTGATTTCTTCAAGTTTACCACCTGAAAGGAAATATTTTATTTCCTTGTAGTTACAGCTTGTAGATCACAGAGGGAGATGCATCATCTGTACAACTATCGTCTTATTCTGTAAATTTTCTACATTTTACCAATATATTAATGTGGTATATTTATTACTTTAATGAATTAGATGTGTTGTTGGTGTACTATCAACGTGACTCGATTATGGTTTCTTAATCAAGTAGTCTTCTATTCCAAAATATGAATCAGTTTTAAATTCCTCACTCATCGTGCATCTGTTATCACGTTAGCGTTTAATTAAAGCTGATTTGTACATGGGTGGGTTTTTATGCCTGTATGTACAAATGAAGATAACGAAGGGTGATCAATCTCATAAATCTTACAAAGAATATAAAATCAAAATAAGGGCAAACACGGACCCCTGGACACACCAGAGGTGGGATCAGGTGCCCTGGAGGAGTAAGTATCTCCTATTGACTGATCACACCCGCCGTCAGACCTGCATTGATCAGGTTAACGGAGTAACCAGTAGTCAAAATCAGTATGATAAGAACGGCCTGATAATTGGTATGAAACGCATCCGACAGCATTCGACCTAGTGATAGTTTGTATTTGCAAATGAGATCATAATAACGACCATAGAAGCTGCGAAGTGTTGACTGAGGGAAACAAGTCCATCTCTGTGATACGAGGACAGGCGTAATGTCACAATGGCTATGTGGATCTATTACACTGTAGGTCATGACTTTACAGTTCCAAGCAGTGGACATAATGTAGACATGTAACTCTTATTTATATGTACTGACGTAGTCGTGCGTGTTACTTTTCTACTTTTGAATTTACAAAGACCTAAAAATATTTGGTTTTCATTGTTTAGATTTGTAAGACCTACATGTATATCCAGGTTATTTCATATTTCTTTTTATAATCGTTTGTTTTTGTGGGTTGCATATGATTAATCTGTTTAAACAGTCTGGCACCATAATATATATATATATATATATATATATATATATATATATATATATATAAGACTATTTGCTTTTCAAGAGCAAAATGTTTCAAATTGGTCGCCGTTTTAGAACAACTATAGATAAAATTTAATACAACAATTAAATAGAGAATATTACACAGTAAAATCCATATAATATGTGATATTGGCCCAGGGAAGGCTAATAAAACATACAATACGGAATTTATCGTATATTCTATTCATCATACACTCTGTATTCAAGCATTATCTGTCATACAGTTTTATAATGTATACATATTATGAATGATTCTCTATTGCTGCTTTGGTATGCATACAACAAATACTTGTTAAAAGTACCTAGTCCGCAATTCAATTTCATTTATTCCCATATTACACTAAACACAACAGAGAAGATATACATATACACACAATATTAAACAAAGATTTCAGTTGATGCAATGCATTCAAGAGTGTACAGTTTATATTGTTTTAACCTGGAAGGGTAACTCTTGTGAATTATATTTATGAATTTGGAAAGATTACTCATAATAGATACCTTTTTACATGAAAACAAGATAAAAATTTTTTAGGACATTTGGTCTTGTTTTATATTTAGAAGGTAAATAAAATTTTCTACTATCACTAAGAGCTGAACAAGTTATGATATAATGAAACCCATCCTTAACCTCATTTTCACATAAAGTACAATTTCTCTGGTTTCTGGGCACACCACTCCATCTGCCTGTCTCAATAGGTAACCTGTGATTACTTGTTCTAAATCTTGCTAATGTAAGAATGATATTTCTTGGTACATTGGCTTCTAGATAACTTCAGGACGTAAAGTATGTGTAAATAAAATTAATTATAAAGTACACCTTTTCCTGATGTATTACATTCAGAAACCCATTTCTGTTGAAATTGATCATTCAGAGTTTGTTTAATAACACTAATAAGCCATTTTTCATTTTCTACAGATTGTAAAATCCAGATATAATTTAAACCACATTCTTGTAAAATGTTCTGTATATATCTAACCCATTTAAAATCAACATTGTCTATTGTTAAGTTATGTAAAAATGTGTACAAAATGCTAGACAACTTTGTGTCTTTACCATTCAACAAATTTACCCAGAGTTTAATGAAAGGTGAAGATAACGAACAGTGATCAATCTCATAACTCCTACAAGCAATACAAAATAGATAGTTCGGCAAACACGGACCCCTGGACATACCAGAGGTGGGATCAGGTGCCTAGGAGGAGTAAGCATCCCCTGTCGACCGGTCACACCCGCCGTGAGCCGTATATCCTGATCAGGTAAACGGAGTTATCCGCAGTCAAAATCAGTGTGTCAAGAACGGCTTAACAATCGATATGAAACACGTCAGACAGCATTTGACCCAAAGATAGGTTATATTGACGAACTACATCATTATAACGACCATAGATTTGCGAAATGCTGACTTCAATCGAGACTGTTGAAACCCGTGTACCATCAACTTGTTTGTCAGTAACTTACCTTGATTTAAAAACTGACTATACGCAGAACAAGCTCTTGCATATCGAATCAGTTGAGATTATATAAACACCATATGCAGGTGATAATGGAATATTGCTACATAAATATGGGAAGTTGACGATGGAGAAGCTGAAATCATCCCGTTTGTTATATAGTTTAATCATTCTAATTTTGACATGTATACACAATGGATATCTATTAAGTTCACCATAAATCATATAATTCTGAGTAGTTGTCTTAAGATTCAATATAAGTTTACCAAGTTTTAGAAGTTGTCTCTCGATAATATCTAAAGTTTCAAATTCTCATAATTCACACTCATAAAGAAGTATTGGAACAAACATTTTATCAAACATATCACGTTGACAATCGATAGATAAATTCAGTTCTCTTGTTTTTAATGATGGCATACATAACTCTGGTTGCTCTTTGCTCAACATATTTTCTGGTGTTGTAAAACAGAACCAGTCCTTGGAAAAATAATTCCTAAGTTGACAATTTCAATTTCATTATTATTGTACAGAAATAGCATATTTGAGAATTGTCTACCTTTGCCGAAAATAATAATTTTTTAGTCTTATCAACATTCACTTGCAACTTCCACTCTTCGCAGTATTTTTGAAAACCTACATGAATGCTGAATTTTACAAATGAAATAATTCCAGTAAGTATGCTCTAACTCGTACAGTCAATATAAGTCCAGGTTTGAGAAGGATGTTATTTTAGTCATTCTTAATTGCAGAAATCTTGAATAGAAAAAAATCCACACGATCATTTCGGACAGATATCCGATAGTGAGAAAGATTCATTCGAAACACGAACGAGGGATCTATACATGCATTTTTGACAACGGCTTTTAATGATATCTGAAGAGTTATCTTCTGCATATGGTAATGCTAGAAGAGTACTCTATCTTGTTTTAGGCATTGCCGTCCGTTAGGGTGTGTGTGTAATTTATGAATATTAATTAGTAATGGTGAAGCGTCGGTGATCTGATATAAAGTTTATTCTGTCGGTACCATAACATACACATTACTACTAAATGATAAATAGAGAATGTTACATTGTAACATCTATATCATACGTCATGTTAAGGAGGTTCGCACCTGGGTCTTGTAGTATTGTTTTTGGAAGGTGTATTTTTGGTTTCTATATTGAAGGAGAATTAGGATATTAAAAAGAAAAACTTGGGTCATAACACTTGTTATTGAGCTAGTGTTTTAAACATGACCTTTTTGCACTTAAAACTTACTCTAGTCTAGATTTATTTGTTTAAAGACTTGATGTGTTTGTTGGCGTCAACACAACATAAGCAACACAAATCAATCGTTACATGAAATAGATGCATAATCATGTCTTCCTACAATACAGATATTTAATAGTTTAACACTAGTAGATGGGGAAAAATGACCTTTTTGTTCTTGATATACGGAAAATTCATGATAAGAATTTGAGAGTTTAAAAGAACACACATGTACATACTTGCATCTATCTATCTATCGAACTATCTATATTAGAGAGAGAGACAGACAGACAGAGAGAACGGTTTTATCCATACCTCCGTACCATCTTCTGTCAATTTCGTTTTATTAGATCCTGAGCAAAGAAATGCATAATGATATAGCGTGTTGAAGTGACATTGTTACAATTTTTGACGCCTTGCAAACTTTTGTCCAAAACATCAATATACGTACACGTATTTAATTATTTTTGACAACAGTGGCGTTAATACTTAATATAAGTATAATTCGATGGAAGAAATGTATTATTCTAGAATCACTCATATAATAAGCGGACTTTTCTTTATTAAAGGAAGCCAAAACGAGAGAGGAGAAGGTTGGATGTGTACTAAATATTCTACCCATCCGAGGGGTCTCCGACTCTTTCGGGAAATTCTGTGACGTCATCCAAAAATGTGGACATGACTTTGTAGCGGACTTTCTTCGAGATGAAGGTGCATATTCAATAACATAATGGTCATATCAATGTTCTAAACATAATTTTAAAAAGTGCTCACGTAAATTTTACCATGGTCAAGTAATTAGTATATTAAGTAACCGGAATGGTTCTTTTGACAACAGCTGACACTTTTAGAATATGCCATAATTTCCCATATTTTGATATCATTTGTTATGATCATTTTCCCCTGAAGTAAAACTATATTGATATATCTAATGCATTATGCATGTGTTGACTTGGTTTGAAGTTAATATTCTGTTTTGATGGACATGGGGAATTATTTTTTAAAAGTTGTTCTCTTATAATATACAGTTAAAGTGTGGACGGATGTATTAACTTTTTTTGTACAGCTTCAGTCAATATATAATTGTTGATAGCAATATATTACTTATAAATTTCTTACTCTCTTCAGGGGAAGTCGATATTGGTAAGTCTGTTTGTAAGTTCTTTGCATGCTGCATCTTTCTTGTTTAAATGTAATGGTACTGGACATATTCTTCATTCAAATTCTTAGTTGTACTTAATCATCACTGAATTTAGCAGAGGGTATCATTGTTGTAATTCATATCATCTATATTGACTGCTTTTTTTGTTTGCAACATATATCATAATATAGATGAAGATGATGCTCATGATGAAGAAATGAGTAAGTTCCCGGATGTAGTCATTTGTATTCCCTACTTGCATCCATAGATTTTAAGATTCCCGTAACATAGATATTCAACATAACAATATATGTACTAACAATATGTGTAGATAGTTTTTAGATAATAACAACTTTGTAAAAGTAATTTGTCTAATGAATGGGAGAGTTTTAACATTTTTGTAGATTCCTATCGGCAGATTCTATTATAGTTTGTTCTCATGTAAAACATTTCTACAGAAAAAGTCGGAAATTAAAAAAATAATTTTGTTCTCATGTAAAATCTCTATGGAAAACAGAAAATGATTTTAAATTCAGGAAGAAAGGGTTTAGTAAAACATGTTTTCTTGTAGAAAGCGTCATCCGCTATATGTACATATTTGTGTGAGTTCAAATTAACACGATATAGTCCTTATCCAGTGATTTTAAAGGTTGTCAGAACTAAACACAACTTTTATGTTAGTCTATACTATGTACGTTTTATTGTGTGTCATAGACATATTTTATCACCTGCAAATATTTCATTGAAAAAGACGCCAGTACAAAAAATCATGATTACATAAAGAGATAAGGTAATTCATAAAACATTCATAAGCTATGCAGTCAATAAATTCCTACAGATTGCTTGCAATATTAATACTTGACATCAACTTATTTTTAACAGCATTAGTAGGAAAAATTGACAAAATGATAAAAGACCGTGAGGCCAGACAAAATCCAGGTATTTCTGTGTGTGTTCTATCCCCCTGCACAGTTTTCTCGAGTCCATCGTTTACGATGTACACGCCGTCACACATCACTGGCGTTGATAAACATGCCGCATACAGTTACTGTATCAATTCCCTAATACCCTTGTGCTCATAACATAACATAACTTCAATTTAAGCTCGTCAAGAAGGTTGGCATGTTTTTACTCATCTGGATCTGTACCAGATACTCAAGTAAAAACACGAAGTTTGTTTGTAAGCTCCTGTTCATTTGTTTCCTTTTTTTAACTTGTCCATGCCAGTTACGATTCCTCACTGGCCTGGATTTCGAAACTTGGACTTAAGTCTGAGATATTACTGATTTTGACTGCTTAAATAAAAGACACTAAAACTAAGTTTGAGATTTTGTGAGAAATCCAAGCCTGGTGAGAGTGTTTGCAGCATGAGTTTGAGCCCCGCGTAAAACCTGAGACGTAAATACAACAGGAAGCGCCTATTTCATCGCCAACCGCCCGGTATTGAGAAGTCAGAGTTGCTGATCTTACGCATGAAACATTAACCACTGAGGTCACTTGTCGTGGTAGGCGTTGTAATGACACAAAACCCAAATCATTACGGTTCTGATCACTATAGAGGACATTTGAAGCACTTCATCTACAGTTAGTCAGTGACGTCATAGTATGAGCGAAAACAAATATTAAGGGGATGCAAAATAAACAAACTACAACTTATCTAGCGGACCAATGTCAACAAAAATAGAGAAGTAAGTTGATAACCACTAAGCCATAATACGAGAGTTGGTGTGAGAAACTCCTTATGTAAAGTCTAACTGTATCCAAACCACGGCTTCCGAGGCATAGTGCTACAAAAAAATGGATATCAAATTCTATATTGAAATACATGTAATTCCAAAGATGTTGAACAGGTGGTGATTCCAAAGATTTCCATCAGGTGGTGAACACCACGGATTAGTTGCACAATTTCACCACTGAATTATTAACTGTTTATCTTTCAACGAAACATTCAAGACAAGATTAAATGAACAGTCTACTCCACTTACGTTGAAACCACTTACTAGTATATTGAACTATCTGTTACAAAAATAAATCTCCCATTGATAATATTTATATATCTAAACATCGATGATTTTCAACTTTGGATATAATGAACAATTCAGGTCGGTCCCCTGAATTTTATATCCGGAGTAGACTATACAAAAGTATAATCTTTTCAAAGAGTTCATATGTACGTTCCTTGATCCATATATACAATATAAAGATATGAACATTTTAGATTTTTCTTTCCACGTCACCTTATTGCACTTGAATCCCTCCTTAGATGGATTACTGTTTCCAAACACATACTTTTAATTTCTTTGCAATCCTTAAATATCACAGGCATTTTGTTTTCCTTTTTACATTTTTCACTTGCCTCTTTCCTTTATCTCTCGTCTCCCCAGTTTTTATCTTGACAAGATCTCATAACATATACACGAAGATGCATGAAAGTACTGTTTCGACAATAGTCTCACTTTCTTTCCTATAATTGACTGATTTCTCGCTGTTGTTTTGTATTTGAACGTATGCATGACTGGATGACATTAACTCCTCACACATGAGTTGTTCCAGAGAATCATCACCATACATACATAATATTGCACCAGTAGCAAATTATTAGTATGGGAACTATCGCTGCCTAATCGCACACGTGTTTCCCAATATCAGTATGTTACTTTCAACCGTTTGTCTTAAGAAATATCACTACATTATACAATTCTACTTGGGGCTGAAATCTCCCATTCATTCTGTCTGATGCTATACCCAGTCTATATTATCCACAATGGTATCAGTACCTTCTTCAAAACTAACCACTCTAGATTTATTCTTAGTCAGAAATACATGTACCGGTAGATATGTTAGACAGAATACATGTAGCTATTGGTAGGAATTTCTACTTGAACTTTAAATTTAACCATTCTTATTCTTATCTAAAACTATGAAACTGCACTTTGTCAAATTAATGCGAGACCACATCCTTGATCAATTCTTACCATAATCACTGCGACTACAACAGCGATGCAGATTTTTACAGATATTATGTCGAAATGCGCATCTGGTGCATCAGAATTGGTACCGTATAAGTTTTACATTATGATCCCTGGGTCGAGGCCTCTGCTGGTGGACTGTTACTCCCCGAGGGTCTCTACTGCCCAGTAGCTAAGTACTTCGTTACTAGCTTGAAAATACGGATGCATATTTAATTGCTGTGATATAATTTAGTAATTCATTTCAAAATTAAGGATTATCTCCCTCATGCATAGCTCTTATCTTTAGACGAATTTGACTCTACTTTTTTGGCGCTCTGTTTTCCCCTAAAATAGCTCTAGCAAGTTTATTGTTATTTCAGATTTCAAACATATCGGTTGAGCATCACTGAAAAGACATTATTTGTCGAAATGCGCATCTGGTGCATCAAAATTGGTACCGTATAAGTTTTACATAAAAGTATAATTCTATCCTAATCCTACATACAGTGATCCCCCGCTATATTGCCCCCCGTTATAATGCCACGCTCACATATCGCCAAAAAAGTTCAAAGCCCGTTTTCCTTGCTATGTAAAAACCCGTTATATTGCCATCCCCCGCATACCGCCATCCTATTTACTGGTACGATTTGGTCAATTACCATTATAATCACCCCCGCTAATTATCGCTGCAAGGACAATTATACCAGACGAGATTAATATTCAAACAATTTTGATGATTTCGTATGAAATAAAGCAAATCATACAGTTGTTATGAAATTTATACTTAAAAGCTATAAGTAGCCATGGAGCCAATATTTTTTCCCCTTCTATATTCAGGATTATTTCATTAAACAACTTGGGTCGTAGGTTTAATCTTCATTTCATTCCAAGGGTTGAAATAAAGTTCTGTTTTGTTTCAGATATCCTAGCCACAAAGTTCGATACAAGGGAAATGTACAAAAGATTGCCTTTCCTTGATCGCTTACGAAACAACGAGAAAGCTATGATAGAAAAGTTCTTCATTGATAAGGTATGCAGGTTAAACAACGAGAAAGCTATGATAGAAAAGTTCTTCATTGATAAGGTATGCAGGTTAAACAACGAGAAAGCTATGATAGAAAAGTTCTTCATTGATAAGGTATGCAGGTTTTATACTTTTATACATCAGACTCGAGTGTTACTAAACATCAAGTTCAAGATTTCAACGTAAACCCAACTTATGATACATGTAGATATCCGTTTTATTAGACTTCTTAAACTTATGCTTCGTAAATTTAGTAAAACAGAAGTAAAATAGAGGCGTCGTAACTTGAGTTAGAACTTATGAAATTCGTAAGTTAGAGTTTTTGGTAAGATAAAAGACTTAGTAAAACTGGCACCAGAAGGAATTCATGGATACGTACTTTTATGGATAGAAAATTATAAGAACAAAAAAAAGCCAATTAAAAAAATGAATGGAAGGATATAGTTTAGTATACTACAATGCATCTTATTTTATCAGTTCAGAAAAGAAGCATTAAAGATGGTATGGAAAGATGACGTGAAAGACAAAGAAAAAGCAGTAGAAGCTCGTCGAAAATTGATAGAACAAAATGACCAGCACCGAAACGAGGCTAATAAATGGCATACGATTTTACAAAACATGGAACGTAAATTAGAGGACAGCAAAATGGAAATCACGGGGCTTAACTCTCACGTGAGGAGCTTAGAGGGCAATTTAAAAGAAATGTCTTCCAAGCATCACGGAGATGTAAACTCACAGATGCGTTTTAACCAAGCCAATGAAAATCAACTACAGAAGGCCAAAGATAAACTCAGTACTGCACAGGCAACTTTAAGAGATATCAAGTCAAAGCTCGATGCAGCTCTTCAGAGTCGACCAAGACAATTAACTGAGAAACAAGAAGTAGAATTACATATAAATGAATTTGCTTTCCTAAATGAAGATGTTGACAGATTACTGGAAAAACACGATGAATTGAAGACCATTGGTTTAAAGTATTTTGACCTTTGCGAACAAAGAGACTATTGTCTGACACATATGGGTTTTGAAACAGGACATGGTGCGCCTTCCTTGTTAGACGCTTACAGGGAATTTGCAGTGAAAACAGAGGAGACGATGACAGAACTGCAACAGAAGATTTCAGAATATGGAGAAATCGTGGAAACTTCAAAGAAGAAATCTCAAGAAGAGGATAAGAAGAAGAACGCATTCCAGATGGGAGCAACTGTATGGCAATCGGCCATCATGAATGTCATGCGAAGTCAATTGCAAGATGTTAAACTCGAAAATCGAAAAAAGGACACTCGGATACAGCTTCTTGAAACTGAGGGTTCAAAATCGAAATCCAGAATAACTGAACTGGAACAAGAACTCAAGAGACTGAAAAACTCAAGATCAAGAACTTCTAGAGAACTGCTCAGCGTTGATAACATAAACGGGGACTTGTCAGTCAGTACAGATAGGAGCGATCGTCTTGGAGATTTTGAAGATGAAAACAGAAGGCAGAACATTTTACCACATATTCACAAGCAGACGTATCCTGCTCCACAATACACAGTCCAGACAAGTTCTACCACAAAAAAACCAAACGAAGCTACTCGGCAAATGGGAATGCCATCAAACAAATTTTCTGTCTTTCCTGAAGGGCTTACAACAGCCCCTCTTCGTCTGGAAAACAAAACTCAATACAACAAATATCTGAATAAAAGCGTCCCAGGACTCGGGGATCTAAAGGCAATGAATGCGAGGAACAAATTCGAAAAGTCGTTGAATCCAACAAAAGTTCGAAATTAAAACTAATTTCGACATTATCTACACTAACAATTGACGATTTCAGAAAATGTAATCTGCTCTTAATGTGCCAATTTTCTGTGTTATTTATGAATTCTTAAAGGATCCAACATTCCAAGATGCTTTCATTTGAATTAAATGTTGCATAATGTTCCTTCGTGGAGGACAACTCGTGCTTCATACAGCATTAGCATTTGATTTCGTGTTATATTTTCATTTTCGAAAGAAGCACGTTTAAACTTCACTATTTCGAACAATACTTTTATATAAAACGAAAGATTGAAGGATATATTGATAGTGCTATTATTATTTTTTTCGTGTTTTCTCTCTTAATTTAAGCACAATTAAACGAGAGGGAGACGGACCTTATAGAGTGACAAATGAACTGTTTTACTAGCAGTGTCTGTGATAAAAATAAAAAAAAAGGTTAATGTGATATGTCGATCATATATTTAGATATATCTAAATTATAAAATTATCACATCTTAACAAAAAATAAAAAGTTTGATTTTCAGAACTTGCATTTTTTTTCTTTTTGGTACACATTGGTTCCTTAATGTACTGACATATACTTTAACATTTTATACCCTGCTGTTTCATCACCAATACTCCATGTACGTCTAGGTATACATTTATTACTAAAAACGGGCGCGGTAGCTCCATACAGAACATTGGAACCATTATCTTGTCTCGGATATCGTTGCGGTTTTAATATTTAGTATGCTCAACGAGATGACGTTTTCTGCGTTAACGTGGGAAAGTTTTAGTAGACAATCACTTAGATATTTATAATTTGTATCAGATATAGTGAGTTCAGCACAGTTTAGCGTCGATTTTGAAAGCTGGGGGGTGGGGAGCAACGGGAAAAAGGTGCCGTTATATTTGTAGAAAAAAATCTTAGCAAGAAAAGCAGTTCTGCCCAAACCCCAAAATCCTAACCTCAAAAAAAAAAAGGGGGGGGGGGGTATCCTTCGGTACAAGTATGAGTTCAATACATCGGCTCAACCTCTCATTTCTACTACCTTTCATCGCCACTATAACAAATGACCAGCAAATAAATCGATTTTTGCATGTACTAATAACACACGTTGTATGTGATTATAAAGCAATAAGTATGTCACACGTCAAGAAAACGGGAGGGGGCAGAGGCAGGTGAGGGATACATGTTGCTGCATGTACGTGTCTGGAGATCGATGCATAAAATGTGATTATTTATATAATTTCATAGCGTTCAGTCGTTAATGACTCGAGAAAATAAATCTCATGAAGTAAATATGCACACGTATATACGTGCATACGGTAGAGGAAATAAACTTATTTTCATCTCCGCTACCAAACATCAGAAATTTAATCCAATAAATCATGTTTTGGTACTAAGGCATTCACTTGAAACATTCTGAAAAATACATATGTAATCTTCAAACCAGGCAGATATTTTTGTATCAGAAATGAGTCGTCTTTAGTCATCACTAATTTGTATACAAGAGTTGCTCAAGTGACGCATACTTTTCGTAACTTCTTTTTCTGAAGAGTCCCAAAATTTTCTAGTTCCGATATCCCGTATTATAGAGCGTTCACTTCGTGGTTGGAAGGTCATGAGTTCGAGATCCACTCTAGCTGCAATAATGTAGCCCTCTTCAATTTTTTTTTATTCTGACGTTTTCGGGAGAGGGCTACAATTCCATAGAATCTTCGAAATGCTGCAAAATACTTTTAAGCTCACCTGAGTTGAAAGCTCAAGTGAGCTTTTCTGATCGCCTGTTGTTCGTCGTTTGTCCTTCACATTTTCGACTTCTCCAGAACCACTGCGCCAATTTCATCCAAACTTGGTCAAAAGCATTCTTGGGTAAAGGGCTTTCAAGTTTGTTCAAATGAAGGTCATGCCCCTTCAAAGGGGAGATAATCACAAAAATGCAAAATAGGGTGCGTCATTTAAAGATCTTCTTCACAAGAACCACTGAGCCAGAAAAGCTGAAATTTACATGAAATGAAAGCTTCCTGACATAGTGCAGATATAAGTTTCTTAAAATCATGACCCCCTGGAGTAGAATGGGGCCACAATAGGGGATCAAACTTTCACATACATGTAAGAATTATATAGGGAAAATCTTAACAAATCTTCTCAATAACCACTGGGTTAGGAAAGTACAAATCTACATGAAAGCTTCCTGACATGGTGCAGATTCAAGTTTGTTAAGATCATGACCCCCGGGGGTAGAATGGGACCTACAATAGGGGCTAGGATTGATTGATTGAATATTGTTTAACGTCCCTCTCGAGAATATTTCACTCATATGGAGACGTCACCACTGCCGGTGAAGGGCTGCAAAATTTCGGCCTATGCTCGGCGCTTATGGCCTTTGAACAGGGAGGGATCTTTATCGAGCACACTTGCTGTGACACAGGGCCTCGGTTTTTGTGGTCTCATCCGAAGGACCGCCCCATTTAGTCGCCTTCTACGACAAACAAGGGGTACTGAGGACCTATTATAACCCGGATCCCCACGGAATAGGGGCTAGGAAAGTACAAATTTATATGAAAGCTTCCTGACATTGTGCAGATTCAAGTTTGTTCAAATCATGGCCCCCGGGGTAGGATGGGGCCACAATAGGGGATCAAAGTTTTACATACAAATATATAGGGAAAATCTTTAAAATCCTCTCAAGAACCACTGGACCTGAAAAGTTTACATTTACATAAAAGCTTCCTTACATAGTGCAGATTCAAGTTTGTTAAAATTATGGCCCCTAGGATAGGAAGGGGCCACAATATGGGGATCAAAGTTTTACATACAAATATATACAGAAAATCTTTAAAAGTCTTCTTCTCAAGAACCACTGGACCAGAAAAATTTACATTTACATGAAAGTTTTCTGACATAGTGCAGAATCAAGTTTGTTAAAATCATGGCCCTCGGGTTAGAATGGGCCCCAGAATAGGGTATCAAGTTTTACAAATATATAGAGAAAATCTTTAAAAATCTTCTCAAGAACCATTGGGCCAAAGAAGTTTACATTTACAAGAAAGCTTCCCGACATAGTGCAAATTCAAGTTTGTAAAAACCATGGCCCCTGTGGGTAGATTAGGGCCACAAATAAGATTAAAGTTTTACAGGCGAATATATAGGGACAATCTTTAGATATGGACCAAGGTGACTCAGTTGAGCGATGTGGCTCATGGGCCTCTTGTATCAATAGCCTATGATAAAATCCCTGTATTTGCCTCTAACGTTTCCATTTTTGCGCTTGGGTATGTCTAATAAAGGATTTTTTCATCAAATATCATGTACAACATGCAAAATTCTTCGTCTGCTCCGCCATGCTTGTTATCGCGAGATCGCGTAAGTGGGTCAACCGAAAAACCAAACATTGACAATCAGCGCAAAAATGTATTTGTCCAAAGGAAAATCATATAGTTGCAGAAAACAATTACACTCTCTTGATCGTTTCATATCTTGATATCAAACATTTTCCGTTGTCAAAATCACTTTCTCCTCGGTATTCGTAAACACTATTTTATATGGGTGTATGCATATAACTTGAAATTGACAACCGGAAGTACACCAAATATGGTGCATAATATGAATCGAGAAACTGGATATATACTGAAATTGTAAAAAAAAAACCAAAAAAAAAAAAAACCCGGCAGAATAGAGTTTCACAAATCGCAAGTTGCAGGTTGTAAAATTATCCATGTATAATGAAAGGATAATGAACAATTTCGAAGGATTTAGATCAACGTAAAAGTTTATTGCTAAATAGTGATGAAAGTGAAGCAGATGAAATTCACATGACTGGTAAATGATTTGAAACTGACCTTTTTGCACTTAAGACTTTTTGGAAGAGTTGTCTGTCCTTTGTAAAAATAAGAAAAATCTGATTTTCTAAAAATGTGTGTGGTCAATGATTAATTTTATTTTATGTTTTCATAAAAAGAAAGTGTATGTAACTTTCTACCAAGAGATTAGTATGAAAATATAATTTGTTTTTAAAATATTGTAATGAAACATGCTTTTCCCATATACTTTTGAAAATTCCTATGGTGGATTATTTTTATTTGATGAACCCTTCAAAATGATACCATGATTACAAATATTCCACCATCCATTTATTAGATATGAAATATGGTCATTATACATTGAATACCTTATGTAAAGAAAATCAGCAAATGTTCAGAATGATCGAAAATGTTATAATAATCTTCTGAGTGAATCACTTCCGTATCTGCACCATTACGAATATTCTAAGAAGTTGTAGCCCTCACCCAAAAAGTTGGAGAGGGCTACTCTTAGTCCCGCTCGTGGCATCGCCGCGTCAAACCTAAGGCGAAAACATAGTTAGTAATTCCTCCTTCTGTAAACCCTTGGCATCTAGAAGTGGAGGGGGGGGGGGGGTCACGGGTCTTTGGGATATGACCTTAAAACAGATGTCACGTCATGCATTGGTATGTTAACGAACCCTCAGTGCTACGGCCAGCGCGAAGCATAGACTACGGATAACTCCATTTACCTGATCAGGATATAGGGCTCACGGTGGGTGTGACCGGTCGACAGGGGATGCGTACTCCTCCTAGGCACCTGATCCCACCTCTGTTGTGTCCAGAGGTCCGTGTTTGCCCAACTCTTTATTTTGTATTGCTTATAGGAGTTATAAGATTGATCACTGTTTGTTACCTTCACCTTTCATTCAACTGAAGAAACGGATTCAAATTTAAATGCTTATAATAAGATTAAATAAATCTGTTTCGGCAAGTCGACTGTAAAGGAGTGCAGGGACCTACAATAAAGATTTTCCAAGCACTAATCAGTGTTTAATGCATTAAATTTTATACATGTAGCATGGACGTTTTGTCATCCTGCTAACTGGATGTATTATATTCAACTGAAGAAACGAATTCAAATCTAAATGCTGATAAATTAATAATACAGATATGTATCTGTTTTGGCAAGTCGACTGTAAAGGGGTGCAAGAACCTTCCTCTTAACTTTAATCTTGTGTTCTACAATAAAGATTTGCCGATAACTAATCAGTGTTTAGGCATGAGTGCATGAAGCTTTATACTGTACATGTAGCATGAAATTTGTAACAAGCATTTTGCATAACGCACAATAAAATAAACTCCAAGGTTTTTATAATCATAGAAAGTTGCTTATTGTTGTTAAATAAAATTAGAACTTGGCAAATTCATATCTTGGATCGGTTATCCAAACACTGTTAAATCCGATTCTACGCACAAGTACTCGGAAGTTGAAATTAAAAAGACGCTAAAATTCTTCATTGATAATATCTATGTAGGGTTTGGATATCAGATCTTTCAAGTTCCAACAGTCTGTTGGAATTCCTTGGACACGAATTGTGCTCCTTTAATAGTTGACCTGTTTTATGTTTTCATGAGACAATGTATTCAAATATTTTTACATCATTAAAAGAAATCTCGTTATTTAGATACGTCAACTATGTTTTATCTTTACTATTATACCATTATTACCTGCATATGGTGTTTACAGTCTATTTCTCGCAATTGATGCGATATGCGAAAATATATTCTCCATATGATCATATTCTAGACAGGCTATTGACATGTAAGTTGATGGTACAGGGTTTGAATAGAGTCGTTTATAGTGAATATTTTGAATTTTTATTTTCATTACAATAATCTTATTTGTGAATACAATCTGTCACCAGGTAATATGTTGTCTGACATGTTTGATATTAAGTTTTGACAATCCTTTCCTTGTGATTTTGACTACGGATTTCGCCGTTTATCTGATCATGATTAAGGGCTTACAGTAGGTGTGACAGGTAAACAGGGGTGATTACTTCTAGTAGACACCAGATCCCACAACTGCTGTTTCAAACAGTCATCAAAGTCAGAAATCCAATAAAGAATACAGAACTGAGAGAAGGGCAAACATTGACCCACGGAAACCAGGTGTCTAGGAGGTGTAAGCATCCCTTGTTAATCGGTCACACCCGCCGTGAGCCCTATATCTTGATCAGGTAAGCGGAGTATTCTGTTGGCAATATATACAAAGAAAGGTGTAAGAATTGTATGAAACACGACAACGGCATTCGACCCAATAACAGGTTGTATTTGCAAATTTTATCATTATAACAGCCATAGAATTTACAATATGCTGATTTTCAATAAGACTGTTGAAACCCCTTATTTGGCAATAGCTTGACCGTATTTAAAGATTGTCAAACGCATAACATGTTCTCGCGTATCGAATCAGTTGCAAGACATAAACAACATATGAGGTAATAATGGAATAGTCTACATAAATATGGGATGTTGATCGACCATAGTATGATATATTTGGACCAATAAAACAATTATAACATCTTGCGCAGTTGTGCTGAAAAGCTAAGGAGTGAACATCCTTAAAGAAATATTCATCAACTCTTGTTATTTTTAGGTCACCAGAATTCATTCAGGTGACCTATTGCTATCTGTTTTTGTCCGTCGTCGTGCGTCGTGCGACGTGCGTCGTGCGTTAACATTTGAACATTTTCAGCTTCTTCTCTGAAACCCTTGAACCAATTTCAACCAATTTTGGCATATAGCATCTGTGGGTGGAGGGGAACAAAAATTGTGAAATTCGTGGTCCCTGCCCCCCTGGGGCCTGAGGGGTGGGGCAAAAACCATCAAAATGAGTGTAATTTAAAAAAATCTTCTTCTTTACTCCTGGACATCAAGAAGCCAAACTGTGGGCATAATTATAATGAGCGTTGAGCCCTCTACCAAAATTGTGAAATTCATGGCCCCTGGGGCAGGGGTTCTTGTGTTAGGGTGGGGCTCTATTGGTCATATAGTGAAAATGTAGAAATTCTTTGAAAATCTTCTTCTCTGTCTCTGGGTATTAAGTAGACAAACTAATAGCATGGTAATGATGAGCAAGGATGCCTCTTTATACCCCCCGCAACAAGTTGTGGGGGGGGGGGGGGGGTATACTGGAATCGGGTTGTCCGTCTGTCCGTCCGTCCGTCTGTAGACGCAATGGTTTCCGGGCTCTAAAGCATTATCCTTTCCACCTACCGTCACCATATCATATATATGGACTACCCATGGGATGAAGATGTTCCCTATCGATTTTGGGGTCAAAAGGTCAAAGGTCAAGCACATTGGACATCGAAGTAGCAATATGGTTTCCGGGCTCTAAAGTGTTATCCTTTCCACCTACAGTCACCATATCATACATATGGACTACCCATAGGATGAAGATGTTCCCTATCGATTTTGGGGTCAAAAGATCAAAGGTCAAGAGCACTGGACATTGAAGTAGAAATATGGTTTCCGGACTCTAAAGCGTTATCCTTTCCACCTACAGTCACCATATCAAACATATGGACTACCCATGGGATGAAGATGTTCCCTATCGATTTTGGGGTCAAAAGGTCAAAGGTCAAGCGCACTGGACATTGAAGTAGCAATATGGTTTCTGGGCTCTAAAGCGTTATCCTTTCCACCTACAGTCACCATATCATACATATGGACTACCCATGGAATGAAGATGATCCCTATCGATTTTGGGGTCAAAAGGTCAAAGGTCAAGCGCACTGGACATTGAAGTAGCAATATGGTTTCCGGGCTCTAAAGCGTTATCCTTTCCACCTACAGTCACCATATCATACATATGGACTACCCATGGGATGAAGATGTTCCCTATCGATTTTAGGGTCAAAAGGTCAAATGTCATGCGCACTGGACATCGAAGTAGCAACACTCAGAAAAGAGGTAGTTTATACCTATTACCAACACCCTTTGGGAGATTGGGGTAAGCGGGGGGTATTCTTAGTGAGCATTGCTCACAGTACCTCGATTTGTTAAAAATTGTGAAATTCATGGCCCCTGGATCAGGGGTTCTGGTGCTAGGGTGGGGCTCTATAAGTCATATAGTGAAAATGCATTATTTCTTTGAAAATCTTCTTCTCTGTCCTTGGGTATTAAGTAGACAAATCAATAGCATGGTTATGATGAGCAAGGATGCCTCTTTCAAAATTGTAAAATTCATGGCCCCTGGGTCAGGGGTTCTGGTATTAGGGTGGGGCCCTATTGATCATATAGTGAAAATGCATTTTATTTCTTTGAAAATCTTCTCCTCTGCTGCTGGGTATTAAGTAGACAAACTAATAGTATGATAATGATGATCAAGGATGCTTCTTTCAAAACTGAAATTTATGGCCCCTGGGTCAGGGGTTCTGGTGCAAAGGCGGGGCTGACCACATAGCTATTCAATGTTTCTTCCATCCAAAAGTAAAATTCTTATATTTAAACACAAACCTAATTCAAACATTGGAAGGTTGTTACATGATACTCAGGTGACCTATAAGGCCCCTGGGCCTCTTGTTAATTCAGAAGAGACACTCGATTAGCTTTGTGTTTACATGTATAATGAACTTAAAACATTGACAAAGAGGGATATCTGATGTACAGTAACTATTGTACTCGCAAGTTCTGTGTAAGGTATGTGATTCTTCCTTCACGAAATCGCTTCTATTTGAAAATAGGGAAGTTATGTACTTTTTCATCTAGTTATGAATATGATGTCCTATCTCAGAGTCAGCACCTTCATGAATAGCATTGCTTACTACTGTTTGCACGTAACATATATAGGGATCGCGCTGACATACAAACATGAACTAGTAAGTCTTTCATGTCAAGTCAAGAAAAATTATAACCTTCCACATTTTCTTCAACACTGTCGTTTGTGAAGTCAATGACATTAACATTTCCAGAAGCAGAGTATGGCGATGTATGTTGAAATTGTCCTGTTTTTGGTGACTTCTTGAACCAGGAAAACTGCAACAAGTACATAATATTAGATGATGTACAGGATACCAGCAGCAATTAAATATCTAAATTCAGGCTTGAATTTCTCGAAGTCAAACCTTTGAGTAAAATCTCAGACTTAAGTCTAAGTTTCTACATGTACTTCAGTTTTGCTTTCGAGAAATCCATTGGACACCTCATTTTGTTTAGTGTGAGGACTGGTCTTAAAGTGGATGTAAGGATTGCAGAATGTTCAAACATATATTCATGTATATACACTATATAATGGATATAAAAGTACATCTAGATTGTGTGAATGCAAGTTAGAAACTTGAATGTCAGCATTTAAAAAGAAAAAAATGCGGTTTTATAGAATTTAGTCCTCCAAAACAATGTTTACTAATAATTAAAAGGTAACTAAAATAATAAAAGTCATGATTCGTTGTAAATACAATGTCACATCAGGTGAATCACAAATACATGTTCGACAAAAGCAATAAACAAATAGGTCGTATTTTTAAACCCTTTTGTTAAACGAAAAGTCACGGTTTACTTTAAATAGAAATAATATACAGTTTTAAGCTGAATACTGACATTTATGGATACACGATAACATTGACTGCATATACTGGGATCAAGTGAACATTGCATGATATTGTAACTTGTTCATATTATTAGTTGTAATGAATTAACCAGTACATTGTATATGTTCTCACAATATTGCACACATCATTTCACGAGAAGAACCTGGAAATATTCAAATTATAGTACACTTCCACAGACTGACCTGCGTTTCAGGCTTAATGAAATTTTCAGGTTTGATGAAATTTTACAGTTACGTTGTTCAGGTGAAGAATGATGGGCTCTGGTAACAGGGCTCGTACATGTGTAGTTTGTTATGGAACATATACAGTACATGTAATTTCAAAATTCATTTATTTACAGACATTCCCCTGAGCCACTCAAAGGGATCACTATACATATAGTAACTGTAAAAGGTCACATGGTACTGAAATAGAATCAAAGGCATCGTATCTTTATAAAATAATGTGTTATCAATGCATAATTTGTAATCTCGGATTGCTTTTGCTAATGGAAATTAATGTTGGTACGAGTAATTTACAAGCATTCATTAATCATTACCCAGTAGTTATTATGCAGGAAATCCATCAATGTATAGCATTGAATGTGGTATTCAGATTGTATGTTACATGCATTTAGTACAACGAACGCAACAACAATCCTTTATATGTTTTGGCAGCCATAAGATAAATGCATTAATTTTTTCTACGTTTAAGGGGTACAACTTCATCTAAAATCAACGAACCGGAACAAAACTCAAACGCGATCTGTAACTTATCAATGTACATCTGCATACAAAAAATCAGTTCAATATTTCAAGGCATTTAGAAAAAAGTCCGGAAAACTGGTCGTAACAGTATTTTTCTAAGTTAAAGGGGCACAACTCCATCAAAAATCAACAAACTGGAACAAAACTCAATCTGTAACTCATCAATATACACCTGCATACAAAAAATCAATTCAATATCTCAAGGCTTTTAGAAAAAAGTCCGGAAACTGGGTGGTGCGGAAAGACAGAAGGACAAAAGGATGGAAGGACGGAAAAGGGTAAAACTTTATGCCCCGATCCCTTTGTGGTGGGGCATAAAAACGTTTTAGTAGGTAGGGCAGGATAGGTATACATTGAAGATTAGTATTTGAATTTTATAAAAATGAGTTTGTGATTAATCTGAAACAATTGTAATTTTGCATTATTTGCAATTTAGAAAGGTCTCCAATTCGCAATCTCTTATCTAATAAAGATTTAATTTGAGATTACCTGCGAGTTGTATAGATTTCAGTTTTCTTTAAGTATCTTTTATAAAAATCCTGCGATTAGACTATATATCATTTACCATGGAATTGTGAAAAGTACACGTATCGTTCAACGATTAGTGATATACATGTACTGCTTAAATACGACTCAGTCACGTGCTAAAATTCAACTCACCTGAAGAAGATACGATATCCTGCTGCTCCTTTAACAAATACTATGTATATACTACATGGTGTGCACATAAAAGTTTGTCCTTACGTGGTTTGATTTTTCCTATCGAAGTCGTGTATGAAACAAAGACCATTCATGTACAATACGGGGTAGATAGTCTACTTCAATACTTCTCACGATTAAAGACAGTTGATCAGCAGGGGCTAAGTGTTACAGTCTGTATATTGAAGAAACATCTCGGACAAAGTGTGTCTATATGATGGAGTGACAACGATGGAGGTCTTTTCATATATACATAGATTTTTGCGAGTGGATCGGGGACAAATCTTGTGGATAAAATAACAACTAGGATTGTATAATGATCTTCATTGACAAGATCCGCACCTTCATCTCGACAAACAAATACATCGACGATTAAAAAGATTCACTTTCATTCAGAAGTAACAACTCAACTTTATGACAACCTTCAGCTTCTCCATCTTTAACTTCCCGCAATACTTCATTATCACCTCCATAATTATGATGGTATATCTCTTCACTGATTCGATACCCAAGAACATGTACTGTGTATAATTATTTTTAAAACCAAGACAAGCTACTGATAAATAGGTTATTGTCGCAGGGGTTTCAACAGTTTCGTTTAAACTCAGCCTTTTGCGAATTATATGGTCGTTATAACGATCTAATTGGAAAATAAAACCTGTCATTATATCGATTCCTATTAGACGTGTTTAATGTAAGGTGAAGATAACGAACAGTGATCAATCTCATAACTCCTATAAAGGTGAAGATAACGAACAGTGATCAATCTCATAACTCCTATAAGCAATACAGAATAGATAGTTGGGCAAACACGGACCCCTGGACACACCAGAGGTGGGATCAGGTGCCTAGGAGGAGTAAGCATCCCCTGTTGACCGGTCACACCCGCCGTCGATGATTTTGACAACGAATTACTCCGTTTACCTGATCAAGACAGAGGGTTAACGGCGGATGTGACTGGTCAACAGGGGATGCGAACTCCTCTATGGCATCTGATCCTATATCTGGTATTTTCAGGGGTCTGTATTTCACTGTTCTCAATTATATCTTCTTATAGGACCGAGTAGACTGTTCACTGTTCGTTGTGTTCACCTAGTTTTTCATTTGCATGCTATAAATCAATGTTCTGACAAACAACATTCCATATTCATTCATTTTAAAAAAATTTAAAGTAAAATTTTAAGAATAAGATTATCTTATCTTTGGATGAACATTTAACAATTTGTTATTTACATTTTCCTAATTGCTGTACGAGGTCTTACATTCATATGCCCTGATGAAAATGTTTCTGATGTTTATAATAAATATGATTCAAACACTGTGTGTTGAAATATAGCATTGGGTTGACTAGATTTTTTAACCCCATATATAACATTTCATTCATATCCACGTGATCGTGATCGCTGTAAAGTATTGAATCATACACCATAAAGTATGTATCATGCAATCATTGCATTCAATAAACTCTGTTGCATTGTATACAGTTTTGAATTCATACGTCAATATACACGACCCGGGATTGTTACGTGTCGATTTGTCAAAACTGAAATATCTTTGCAGTGAATTATTACAAGAAACCACAAAGAAACAAAATTCAAACTTTTTCGCCAGTCAGTAATTAAAATAACCATGCATCTTTGATGTTCATTTCACATAAATGTAGAGGTGATGATAACGAACAATGATCAATCTCATAATTCTAATAAGGCATGATACTGACAAACAAGTTGATGTTACAGGGGTTTCAACAATCTTGTTTAAAGTCATCATGTCACGCATTCTATGGTCCTTATAACGATCTAGTTTGTCAATACAACCTATCATTGGGTCAAATGCTTTCTGACGCGTTTGATACCAATTGTGAAGCCGTTCTTGGCAGACTGATTTTGACTGCGGATAACTCCGTTTACCTGATGAAGATATAGGGTTCACGGGTGTGACCAGTCGACAGGGGATACTTACTCCTCCAAGGCACCTGATCCCACCTCCGGTATATTCAGGGGTCCGTATTTCCCGACCTCTCTATTTTGTATTCCTTACAAGAGTTAAGAGATTGATCACTGTTCGTCATCTTCACCTTTCATGTTATAACTAATGCCCCAAGAAGCAGAATTCCATATTCATGCGTTTTTCATATATTTTCTATACCAGGGGCGAATCCAGGAATTGCGGTTACGGGGGTGCCACTTTATAAGGCAAAAGGTCTGGGGGCGAAGCCCCCGGGAGCTCCTGGATTTTACAGATTTTACAGGGCTTGGATTACATCTCCTATTTAGTCTTTTGTACTATTTTCTATCATTTTTTATGATGTAAAATTAATAAAATGACGCAAATTTTAAGGGTTTTTGGAAAAAAATTAAGTTTTCCCAATAAAGTAATTCAAGAAATAAATAGATTTTGTCATTTATTTCTCCGGGAGTGGAATAAATTATTGCTTCTTACATTGTTTAGTACATTTTTCTAAACAAGATACCACGATTTACCTCAAGTTTGAAAATTTTAAGGGGGGGGGGGGGGCGCCGGCTGCGCCCCTCCCCCCTTAAATCCGCCACTGTATACAATTCTAAGAGCACGATTATCTTATAATTGGATTATTCCCAAAACAACTATAAATTGACATTGATTTTTTCCATGCTTTCCCTTGTATGATGATAGCCAGTGTTCCATTCGGTTCCCATTTAATATGCATAATGAAAATATCAATAATTTTTGGGTATTAAGCATTTTCTATACCATCAAACAAGTCAAATTTTACCTAGCATTTAAAAGAGAACAAGATTAATGATATGCACGTCCTATTTTGAAGGTGTATGTCAGGAAAGTGTGATTGGCGTTGAACAGAAATGTTGTGCAGTGATCATCATGCAGGCCAAGGCCCGAATCTGGTTTTGTATGTGCAGGTTTCTGCCCTGCCGGAGAAGATTGATTGATTGAGGTTTTACGCCGTTTTGGCAACATTTCAGCCATTTTACGGCGGTTAACTAATTGAATTATGTTTGGTTGTTAGTGTTTGAGTTTTCCTGACGGCCACCAGTGAGCCTTCTCTTTCTCGAACATCAGGGAAACGATCTTTTGCGTGCAAAGGGGTTGTGATCCTTGACACGGGACACCCTTTAACATAAAAGTTAAAAATACGTTAACAGGTTTTTTAAAAAGTCCAATTCGTGTACATAAACAGTTGTATTATAAAAGATTTCAATTTTTTCCGTAAAAGTCGCATTCTTGTAAATATTGTATAATGTAATGATTGTCGATATTTATAAAAAGTTCTTTCATTGATTGCACACTATTAAAAAGTAGAGGATCAAAGTGAAATAAAAATCATGCAATTTCGAAATTAAGTCGATTTGTAAACAATGTACTCTACAATCTTGTTTCAATGTCAGGCATCTCAATGTCAGCTACGATTCAGTGAAATTTGAGCATACACGTGGATGCATTGCTTAGTATATGGTCGACTGAACGGGTGAACAAGTAGGCCAATATTTAAATTCCTTTGTGAAGAATAAAATCACGACTCGCTATTAATAGAATCAGGGACCACTATAAATCTGAAATACCGTGGGTTGACAATAAGAAGCTGCTGCACACTAACGCGTACTGATCAGGTGCAAACATCCCAGGTAAAATAGAGGTAAGACAAATATCATATTGAATATGCATGTTATTCTGTTGATGAAATTCAACAACTTTCGACGATATAATCAAAGAAACGTGCAATGAAAATCTTATTAAAAGTCTTTAAGCATCTTTTCAGGGGAAGGTTTGTATTTTAATTAATTAAACAAAGTGCACAGAGATCAAAGATACTAGGGTTTCCATGTTACAATGTATATTAAATTAATATCAAAAATGATTAAGTAGCATATAAAAAATTATCTTGGAAAACAATACTAAGTAATTAACACAGTTTTCCTGATAAGAAATTTAATGAAAATATTGTTACCTTTCAATGTCAAAAAACGAAGAAAAAAATATCCATAAATTTGATTTTTCTTCGCGTTCGATGGTCATATTTCAATCATCTATCGCTATCTGTTCACTTGTTCAAAGATATATAAAACTTTGTCATTTTAGGGTAAAATTAAAGAAAAAGAATTCCTATGATAAATTGTTATTAAATGATTCATTGTCTGTCTGTTGACCCAATATGCCATAAAGGTTGTTTTCAATGTGAAAGATAAAAATTGGGTCTTATTGGGTACCCTGTATTTTCCAACCAAACAAGTATACTTAAAACATTTTTTTAACAGCTGTGATATTCGAAATACTGTTTTGAATGATACAAAACATGCAATATCCAAATATGGATATGGTAGAACATTCTTTATTTGACTTGTTTCTTAATTGAGTATGTTCAAATGAATGGCAATAAGAAAGTAGTCACAGTGTTAACTGCACTATTCTTCTTATACAGGACTATACAGTGTATACACAATCAAACACACACACAATATATATATATATATATATATATATATATATACCATATATATGGTATATACCATATATATATATACGTCAATTATATATATTTGACGTTATATATAACGTCAAATATATATTTGACGATATATATATATAATGTCAAAAAATAAAGACGGAAGGTCGAAAGGATGGAAGGACGGAAAAGGGTAAAACTTTATGCCCCGATCCCTTTGTGACGGGGCGTAAAAACGTTTTAGTAGGTAGGGCAGGATAGGTATACATTGAAGATTAGTATTTGAATTGTATAAAAACGCGTTTGTGATTAATCTGAAACAATTGTAATTTTGCATTATTTGCAATTTAGAAAGGTCTCCAATTCGCAATCTCTTATCTAATAAAGATTTAATTTGAGATTACCTGCGAGTTGTATAGATTTTAGTTTTCTTTAAGTATCATAAAAATCCTGCGATTAGACTATATATCATTTACCATGGAATTGTGAAAAGTACACGTATCGTTCAACGATTAGCGAATATACTGCTTAAATACGACTCAGTCACGTGCTAAAATTCAACTCACCTGAAGGAGATACGATATCCTGCTGCTCCTTTAACATATAGTATGCATATACTACATGGTGTGCACATAAAAGTTTGTCCTTACGTGGTTTGATATTTCCTATCGAAGTCGTGTATGAAACAAAGACCATTTATGTACAATGCGGGGTAGATAGTCTACTTCAATACTTCTCACGATTAAAGACAGTTGATCAGCAGGGGCTAAGTGTTACAGTCTGTATATTGAAGAAACATCTCGGACAAAGTGTGTTACAGTCTATATGATGGAGTGACAACGTTGGAGGTCTTTTTATATATACATAGATTTTTGCGAGTGGATCGGGGACAAATCTTGTGGATAAAATAACAACTAGGATTGTATAATGATCTTCATTGACAATATCTGCACCTTCATCTCGACAAACAAATACATCGACGATTAAAAAGATTCACTTTCATTCAGAAGTAACAACTCAACTTTATGACAACCTTCAGCTTCTCCATCTTTAACTTCCCGCAATACTTCATTATCACCTCCATAATTATGATGGTATATCTCTTCACTGATTCGATACCCAAGAACATGTACTGTGTATAATTATTTTTAAAACCAAGACAAGCTACTGATAAATAGGTTATTGTCGCAAGGGGTTTCAACAGTTTCGTTTAAACTCAGCCTTTTGCGAATTATATGGTCGTTATAACGATCTAATTGGAAAATAAAACCTGTCATTATATCGATTCCTATTAGACGTGTTTAATGTAAGGTGAAGATAACGAACAGTGATCAATCTCATAACTCCTACAAGCAATACAAATAGATAGTTGGGCAAACACGGACTCCTGGACACAACAGAGGTGGGATCAGGTGTCTAGGAGGAGTAAGCATCCCCTGTTGACCGGTCACACCCGCCATCGATGAGTTTGACAACGAGTTACTCCGTTTACCTGATCAAGATAAAGGGTTAACGGCGGATGTGACTGGTCAACAGGGGATGCGAACTCCTCTATGGCATCTGATCCCATTTCTGGTATTTTCAGGGGTCCGTATTTCACTGTTCTCAATTCTATCTTCTTATAGGACCGAGTAGACTGTTCACTGTTCGTTGTGTTCGCTTTTTCATTTGCATGCTATAAATCAATGTTCTGACAAACAACATTCCATATTCATTCATTTTAAAATTTTATAAAGTAAACTTTTAAGAATAAGATTATCTTATCTTTGGATGAACATTTAACAATTTGTTATTTACATTTTCCTAATTGCTGTACGAGGTCTTACATTCATATGCCCTGATGAAAATGTTTCTGATGTTTATAATAAATATGATTTAAACACTGTGTGTTGAAATATAGCATTGGGTTGATTAGATTTTTTAACCCCATATATAACATTTCATTCATATCCACGTGATCGTGATCGCTGTAAAGTATTGAATCATACACCATAAAGTATGTATCATGCAATCATTGCATTCAATAAAGTTTTCCCTTATCAACTCTGTTGCATTGTATATAGTTTTAAATTCATACGTCAATAAACGATAAATCAGGTAACAGTACTTACCACGATGCCAAATCACGACCCGGGATTTCTACGTGTCGATTTGTCAAAACTGAAATATCTTTGTAGTGAATTATTACAAGAAACCACAAAGAAACAAAATTCAAACTTTTTCGCCAGTCAGTAATTAAAATAACCATACATCTTTGATGATCATTTCACATAAATGTAAAGGTGATGATAACGAACAATGATCAATCTCATAATTCCAATAAGGCATGATACTGACAAACAAGTTGATGTTACAGGGGTTTCAACAATCTTGTTTAAAGTCAGCATGTCGCGCATTCTATGGTCATTATAACGATCTAGTTTGTCAATACAACCTATCATTGGGTCAAATGCTGTCTGACGCGTTTGATACCAATTGTGAAGCCGTTCTTGGCAGAATGATTTTGACTGCGGATAACTCCGTTTACCTGATAAAGATATAGGGTTCACGGGTGTGACCAGTCGACAGGGGATGCTTACTTCTCCAAGGCACCTGATCCCACCTCCGGTATATTTAGAGGTCCGTATTTCCCGACCTCTCTATTTTGTATTCCTTACAAGAATTAAGGGATTGATCACTGTTCGTCATCTTCACCTTTCATGTTATAACTAATGTCCCAAGAAGCAGAATTCCATATTCATGCGTTTTTCATATGTTTTCTATTCCAGGGGCGAATCCAGGAATTGCGGTTACGGGGGTGCCACTTTATAAGGCAAAAGGTCTGGGGGCGAAGCCCCCGGAAGCTCCTGGATTTTTACAGATTTTATAGGGCTTGAATTTCATCTCCTATTTAGTCTTTTGTACTATTTTCTATCATTTTTTATGATGTAAAATTAATAAAATGACGCAAATTTTAAGGGTTTTTGGAAAAAATTAAGTTTTCCCAATAAAGTAATTCAAGAAATAAATAGATTTTGTCATTTATTTCTCCGGGAGTGGAATAAATTATTGCTTCTTACATTGTTTAGTACATTTTTCTAAACAAGATACCACGATTTACCTCAAGTTTGAAAATTTTAAGGGGGGGGGGGGCGCCGGCTGCGCCCCTCCCCCCTTAAATCCGCCACTGTATACAATTCTAAGAGCACGATTATCTTATAATTGGATTATTCCCAAAACAACTATAAATTGACATTGATTTTTTCCATGCTTTCCCTTGTATGATGATAGCCAGTGTTCCATTCGGTTCCCATTTAATATGCATAATGAAAATATCAATAATTTTTGGGTATTAAGCATTTTCTATACCATCAAACAAGTCAAATTTTACCTAGCATTTAAAAGAGAACAAGATTAATGATATGCACGTCCTATTTTGAAGGTGTATGTCAGGAAAGTGTGATTGGCGTTGAACAGAAATGTTGTGCAGTGATCATCATGCAGGCCAAGGCCCGAATCTGGTTTTGTATGTGCAGGTTTCTGCCCTGCCGGAGAAGATTGATTGATTGAGGTTTTACGCCGTTTTGGCAATATTTCAGCCATTTTACGGTGGTTAACTAATTGAATTATGTTTGGTTGTTAGTGTTTGAGTTTTCCCAGTGAGCCCTCTCTTTCTCGAACATCAGGGAAACGATCTTTTGCGTGCCAAGGGGGTTGTGATCCTTGACACGGGACACCCTTTAACGTTCCATCCGACGGACATAAAAGTTAAAAATACGTTAACAGGTTTTTTTAAAAAAAAGTCCAATTCGTGTATATAAACCGTTGTACTATAAAATATTTCAATTTTTTCCCCCGTAAAAGTCGCATTCTTGTAAATATTGTATAATGTAATGATTGTCGATATTTATAAAAAGTTCTTTCATTGATTGCACACTATTAAAAAGTAGAGGATCAAAGTGAAATAAAAATCATGCAATTTCGAAATTAAGTCGATTTGTAAACAATGTACCCTACAATCTTGTTTCAATGTCAGGCATCTCAATGTCAGCTACGATTCAGTGAAATTTGAGCATACATGTGGATGCATTGCTTCGTATATGGTCGACTGAACGGGTGAACAAGTAGGCCAATATTTAAATTCCTTTGTGAAGAATAAAATCACGACTCGCTATTAATAGAATCAGGGACCACTATAAATCTGAAATACCGTGAGTTGACAATAAGAAGCTGCTGCACACAAACGCGTACTGATCAGGTGCAAACATCCCAGGTAAAATAGAGGTAAGACAAATATCATATTGAATATGCATGTTATTCTGTTGATGAAATTCAACAACTTTCGACGATATAATCGAAGAAACGTGTAATGAAAATCTTATTAAAGTCTTTAAGCATCTTTTCAGAGGAATGTTTGTACTTTGATTAATTAAACAAAGTGCACAGAGATCAAAGATACTAGGGTTTCCATGTTACAATGTATATTAAATTAATATCAAAAATGATTAAGTAGCATATAAAAAATTATCTTGGAAAACAATACCAAGTAATTAACACAGTTTTCCTGATAAGAAATTTAATGAAAATATTGTTACTATTCAATGTCAAAAAACGAAGAAAAAAATATCCATAAATTTGATTTTTGTTCGCGTTCGATGGTCATATTTCAATCATCTATCGCTATCTGTTCACTCGTTCAAAGATATATAAAACTTCGTCATTTTAGGGTAAAATTAAAGAAAAAGAATTCCTATGATAAATTGTTATTAAATGATTCATTGTCTGTCTGTTGACCCAATATGCCATAAAAGTTGTTTTCAATGTGAAAGATAAAAATTGGGTCTCATTGGGTACCCTGTATTTTCCAACCAAACAAGTATACTTAAAACATTTTTTTAACAGCTGTGATATTCGAAATACTGTTTTGAATGATACAAAACATGCAATATCCAAATATGGATATGGTAGAACATTCTTTATTTGACTTGTTTCTTAATTGAGTATGTTCAAATGAATGACAATAAGAAAGTAGTCACAGTGTTAACTGCACTATTCTTCTTATACAGGACTATACAGTGTATACACACACAAACACACACACACACAATATATATATATATATATATATATATATATATATATATATATATATAAAGTCAAAAAATAAAATCCAATGCTCAAACTTTTATCTATAGCACTTTAGCCCTGCGGGCTCGTCAGTAGATTTTTAAACATCTACTGACGAGCCCGCAGGGCGAAAGCGCTATATAGATAAAAGTTTGAGTATTGGATTTTATTTTTTGACTTTATTCTACCCCGATACCAAGAAAAAAGAATTGAATATATATATATATATATATATATATATATATATATATATATTTGTGTGTGTGTGTGAGTATGTGTGTGTGTGTGTGTGTGTATGTATATGTGTGTGTGTTGTAGGGGTGGTTGATGACTGTTGATCATTATCTCCAGTTATATAACCCACTAAATTAATTACATGAACTTGTAACGTATATTGTGTTCATTTACAAAACTATTCAAAAGACCTGTTGAATTTAGGTACTTGCTTTTTGTTGTTGTTTTGGTATCTAAATGTAGTACGGGACGAGATTAATGGTTTACCCCCGCTAGCACATTTAAAACCTTCGTCATCACTGCAGATTAAGGAGCTTAAATCTGCCCGTTCGTATTGTACAATGTGGTGGCATGAGGTTGAGAGCATCTACATACAATTTCTTTTACGTGTAAACTTGTATTAGCATTTGCAGCTAATTAATTTGCATTGTCCCAACGTTGGCAATAAAAAAGGACGTATCTTGTTAAAGTGGGCAAAAAAACTTTTTAAAAAACACCCTTTGCTAATATAGACTCACAAATGCACTTTATCGTTAGGATTTTCCAGATGGATTAAATTGAAAATATACAGTTACAAATCTCGGAAGGAGTCCGCTAAAATCTAAGTTTTGTACACGTTTTTGTGATGCTGCATGACCATTGTTGTTTTACCCCTAAGGTCAGACGGGCACTTATCAACAATTAGCATCCATTTAAGCTGTAACCGGAACCAATCTGTTTGTATACCCACAGTGCTCCCTACCTAGATCGAACTCTGCAGGGCCTTCACAAACTTATAATCATTTGTTTTAGAATGTCACTAAATTCAATTCAATTCCAAATATATTCATAGGCCCATGAATTTAACACAAGCAGAGCACACTGCATATACAAAATAGTATACATACTATGAATGGTTCAAGATATTTGTCAACCCAGGTTCGTGTATTCTTGAACTATGTCCCTTATGAGACCAGAATTCTTGAATTAAAACACCAGTGTAAGAGTTAATTAACACTTTATTAACATATCAAAAGTTAATGTAATATAGGAATAACAACTGTGAACTTAGAAAAACTTAACAAGTGGAAATAATGAAAAATAACCTGAGAATAAGGGAAGGAGTAGACCCAAGGAAAACAAAATATATCTATAAAGTACACTAATGGACCTCCATACTCTTCAAAGTGATCCAGAACCTTGAAAATAACGTCAAAAATATCCTACACTATCTCTCATGTAGCAATATAAAACTACTACCTATGAATTATAAGTCCTATGTAAAGAGAATCGTATTTAACAAAATAAATAATATTTCCCTAGGTAAGAGATCTACTTCACCTTGAGCCAGACTTTAAGATTGGGTTTCAATATCAAAAATAATTTAATTCATTGTCAAAATGGGACAGTAATAGAAATTTAGGCGAGAAAATCGTGCAGCAAAAGCTCGCACAATGCCTAGCTAATATTAGTAGGGAATAAGAAAAGTGGTCGAACCTGGAGATTCTTTACCACAACCTAAAGTAAGTTAAACGAGCCACGTTCACGTTTTTATATCCCCTTTAACCAATCAAACTCGACTTCACAATACCCCGCCCAACGAGTGCAACATGAAATCTGAAACGTTTAAAGCTGAGACCCTTGACCAATCAGAAACGTTGTTTTATAATAACTTCGATAAAACTGTCAAAATGGAGGACCTTTTTCTGTCAAAATACACGTGCTTTCTCAAAACAAAATAAATGTGGAAATATTCAAAAACAGGAAAGAAATCAAAGAATTAAGGACAGAAAATAACTGAATAGTAAAGGTAACATTATTTACACTAGATATAAGAAATTTAGACACGTTTTGGAATTATAAAAATCAAAACTATTACAAAGCTAATTAAAATCAATCGAACCTCAATCAGACATTTGTATGGTATACCGGTACGCTCCTAACATGAACTATGATATATTTAGAATAAATATATAATCCGTAAAGCAAGTTCACAAATATATATATATATATATATATATATATATATATATAATTATATATATATATATATATATATATATATATATATATATATAAGCACAAACAAACAATTATAACACCCAACCTTACGTTTACCCCTAGGATCTAAACGATACATGTGATAATCAATTAATATATAAAGCACTAAATAATCACAACTAGGTACTGAAAATTTTCGCCCCAGCCCGGGGTCGAACCAGCGACGTACGGCACCCACCGCCTAGCAAGATTGTCAAACCAGTGCGTAAGTCCGCTCGGCCACAACGACTTCCCTAAGAAAGGAAGTTTTGTTATGCTCCTAAAGCGCTACTTATACACTATATATATATATGAAAACCTTTACAGGGAATCATGGGAAGAACCACGCTCTTAGTTGCCTTTGTCCTGTACTGGAGTCAAATCGTCAGATCGGGGCTAACTAGTGTTGAAATATCCAAATTTAGCACTACAGGGCGATATGGAGCAACAGTGACCGTTCACGAGAACCATAACACCCGGTAAGTATATCACAAGTATGACACAATCAACACTAAAAACAAAAAATAACATACAAAAAATAGATTTCCCAGATCTAATATCCAGAATCCCTTTGCATCCAAGACCAGCATTTTTGATTCATGAAATATGTCTCGCTATATCTGAAAATGCCTAAAAAAAATATGGTCGTATGTATCTTTATATATTCCTGAATCAAGTTCAGCAGCTGCAGTGTGTAAACTAATTTAATAACTTGTAAATATAATGATTATTAGGCCGTTGTTACAAACTGATTTTGACTACGGATTACTCTGTTTACCTGATGAAGATATCACAGCGGGTATGACCGATCCACAGGGAATGCTTCTAGTCACCTGATCCCACCTTTGGTGTGTCTAGGGATCCTTGTTTGCCTTACTCTTAATTTTGTATTTTTATTTTTTTTTAGGATTTATGAGATTACCCACTCTTTATCTTCACTTTTCATTTCACTTCCAATTAAACATTTCGTAAAATTTGACCTCAGAAAAATGAAGATCAACGATTCTGTACACCAGTCCATTCTGATAGGATTGACTTTACAAAAATAGTAGAACCAACTCCTCTGTAAAACTTATACGGTACCAATTTTGATGCATCAGATGCGCATTTCGACAAATAATGTCTCTTCAGTGATGATCAACCGAAATGTTTGAAATCCGAAATAACAATGAAGTTTTAGAGCTATTATAGCCAAAAACAGCGTGCCAAAAAGGTGGAGACAAATTCGTCTAAGGATAAGAGCTATGCACGAGGGAGATAATCCTTAATTTTGAAATGAATTTCTAAATTTTATAACAGCAATTAAATATACATCCGTATTTTCAAGCTAGTAACGAAGTACTTAGCTACTGGGCTGTAGAGACCCTCGGGGTCTAACAGTCCACCAGCAGAGGCCCCGACCCAGGGGTCATAATGTAAAACTTATACGGTACCAATTTTGATGCACCAGATGCGCATTTCGATAAATAATGTCTCTTCAGTGATGCTCAACCGAAATGTTTGAAATCCGAAATAACTATGAAGTTTTAGAGCTATTATAGCGTCATTCTATGATAATTGATATTCATGCAAAATTACATAAATTGTCACTTTTGTGAAACGAATACATGTATATTGTAATACTATCTTACACGATTGTATTCAGATCAAAATATCATTCCTTTATACAGATTCTTCATTTCGGCCAGCGGTCTTCCTGATCACGAAACAGAAACAGTCAATCCAAACAGCGCCACTGAGCAGAACTACAATATTTCCATTCTAAAAACTCCCGAGGTTGTTCCGGTGCCGGGGTGTGTTGGAATGGGAATGATCGGGATCACGCGGACTGGTGTCGCCATCTACAATCCCTTGGCAGGGGGATACACAAACGCTGTAGAGGGATCGAGTCCGGAGGTGTTTGATAGTTGTGATGGACACGCCAGTCCAAATGGTGCTTACCATTATCATAAGATTCCGGACAGTTGTCTCTACCGAGGAGAAGTTGACGAATTCATCGGAGTGGCCCTGGACGGTTTTCCAATCTATGGACCAAGGATAGGAGAGTCACAAAATATATCTGAATCCGATTTGGATAAGTGTCATGGAAAATTTGTGAACGGAAATTACAGATACTATGTTACCAACAAGTTTCCGTATTTTCTGGGGTGTTTTAAAGGACGTGTTGTCAATGAGAGAACTAGTACTCAATATAACTGTTCCACAGATACTTCACGTAAGTTGTGTTAATTTCTAAGCCGAATGTTATGATTCAAAGGCTTCTCTCTCTCTCTTTCTCTCTCTCTCTCTCTCTCTCTCTCTCTCTCTCTCTCTCTCTCTCTCTCTCTCAATTTTATATTTCGGATGTTAGATGACTACGAACGTTTTCCTTCGCTTGTTTATTATTTTTTTGGAATCCATTGCATGGGTCATGAGGGGATGGTATTTCCTCAGTACGTGCACATACTCGGTACTGGCGGATTCAAGGTTAATTCTAATACTAGTCATCAGTCGCGGTAGCTCAGTGGATGAGGGTTCGCTTTATAACAGTGACGTCGTGAGTTCGAGCCCCGCTTGTGCCATGGCCGCGTCAAACCTATGATGTAAACTATGGCATGCCAAACGTTGCAATATTCTATCTTCCCCTTTGGTATTGTATAATTTTTTATTTGTATTGTATAGTTTTCATCTGTATTCTACATTGTCCGTTTGTGTTGTAAAATTTTTCGATTGTATGTATACTTCTCCATTTGTATTGTATTCAAGGTATTGTTTGTTTTCCTTTGTTACAAAGGATTTCATTGGCTAAAATTCTGGTTCAATTATCAAGCCATAGGCTATATCCTTTTCATGACTAAGTAGTGTTTACCTAAACATCACTAGATACTACTGAACTTCCCCTTGCCTATCAGCCTTGTGTTTAACTAGTCCTATACACGGAAATAGGTTGGTTGGTTATATATTGTTTAACGTCCCGCTCGATAATTTTTCACTAATATGGAAACGTCACCATTACCGATGAATGGCTGCAAAATTTACTAGGCCTATGCTCGGCGCTTATGGCCTTTGAGCAGGGAGGGATCTTTAGCGTGCCACACCTGCTGTCACATGGGGCCTCGAATTTTGCGGTATCATCCGAAGGACCGTACCAATTAGTCGCCTCTTACGACAAGTATAAGGGGTACCAAAGATCTATTCTATCCAGATCCTCAAGGGTCAGAAATAGGGGTCCAGTTTATCTTGTGGTTTCAGAAAGCACCCTAAATACCTTGCCCATTTTCAACATGATAGAGACTAAAGCCTGACTAATGGAATCCTTAATCTTAATAAATCAAAATAAACAACCCATCGGATATACTACAAATGAGGAAATTTACGTTAGAAATGGAAAATATAGAATTCAAATGAAAAATTATACAACAAAACTGGAAAATATAGAATGAAAATGGAAAATCATACAATAGAAATGAAAAATTATACAACATCAGTGGAAAAGACTAAATATAGCAACGTTTGACATGTCACAGTAAACATGGGTAGCAATTCATCCTTCTCCAAAACGCGCGGGATTAAGTCTTTCGGATAGGACCTTGAGAATGGAGGTTCCGTAATATATTTAGGCCGCTTTGTATTATACTCTTCCTGGTTTCTTTTCATTTAATTGCTGTTACTATTTTTAGAGTAAAGAAATCCCAAAAATGATGAATATTATAATAACAGAGTTTGCATTCGATCTGCTGTTATAAAACTACAAAATGCCGGACATATCGTTTTTATATCACAGATTGGAACTTGGAAAGTTATGGATACGATTACTACCTTTGTCATTGTTTGACCTCTGGCGGGGGAGGCGGAGCAGGGGGTGGTGGACCACGTCCAGAGTGTGCCCCTGACCGTCCAAACCGACCCGCAGATTGTCCGCCTTGTCCACGAGAAGGATGCATGTCCACTACAGTGAATATCCCGCCTAGTACATCTACAACACAGACAGTGAACAGACCAGGTTGGTAGATTTCACTAGTACATCTACAACACAGACAAGGTTGGTAAATTTCACTAGTATATTTACAATACAGACAGTGAACAGACAAGGTTGGTAGATTTCACTAGTATATTTACAGTAAAGACAGTAAACAGATCAGGTTGGTAGATTTCACTAGTATATTTACAATAAAGACAGTAAACAGATCAGGTTGGTAGATTTCACTAGTATATTTACAATACAGACAGTGAACAGACCAGGTTGGTAGATTTCACTAGTACATTTACAATATAGGCAGTGATGAGACAAGGTTGGTAAATTTCAGTTTTATCTTTAAATATCAAACATTATTGATTTCAGCAAAAATGTGTGAAAGAATCATCTTTGCTGACTATTATATTGTACCTAGATAATTTCTACCCCTCACACCACCGCAGTAGTCGACTAATTCGATCGCGTTGAATGTGGTACATGAAGGTACGGCTTTACAACAGAAACACACCTTTCAGATAGTTAGCTACCGTTCCTTTGTCAAGAACTTGACAGTATGAAAATGAAAAGATAAGATAACGAACAGTAATGAATATCACAAATCCTACAAAATTACCGGCAAGAATAGGACAAACACGGACTCTTGGACATTCCAGAGGTTGGATCAGGTGTCTAGAAGGTGTAAACATCCTCTGTTAACCGATAACATACAGAAGCAACAGTGATACGAGATGCCGTGTCAAGGGAAGTGTCGGTACAATAGAGAACCATATAAATATTATGTTGAATGGCACAAATCACCTAGCCTAGGTCAATACATCTTCGCAAACCACGGTTTCGACTTCACACCCACTCTCTCAAATGATAATGGAGAGAATAGACGAGAAGCACCTGTTGGTAAAAGATGACGATGAGGTCAATGTAAGCGGCGATTTTCCTCAGAATGATCATGATACTTTATGTTAGTTGTCCATGGTTTAGAATATTTAATAAATCTGAAAAGGAGGTAGTTACAAAATAATTGCCATTTTTAAAATGATAATGAGACGTTCGCAATTGAACACATGTTCGTAGCTTCAATTAGATGTCATCAATCAACCATTGGGAAAGAATTAGTTGTCATTGAGCTACGTTAGGGTCTTAGTGATCCTCGCTCTCTGTGGGAGTTTCATGTGGGAGATTTTTTGTAATATATGCATTACAAAACTGTCGGAAATTAGCATTTTATCACACATGTCATGCCTTTTTCCTTCAATATTTATCTAGTTGCTGGACTGACAGCGAACGAAATCTCCAAATTTTCGGCGAGTTCCAGTTATGGGGCCTCCGTTACAGTTCACACAGGTGAATCCACCAGGTATGTTTACACATGTTAATAATTGTATTTATGCTCCCCAAAATATTTCCGGGGAGCATATAATCGCTTTCTGTCCGTCCCTCCGAGCTCATATCTCCTTAACCATTCATAAGAAATTGATGTAATTGATCACAAATGTTCATTGAGACAAGACTTGTGGACCAAGGTTTGTCAAGGTAATTTTAGAAAGGTCAAGGTCACTCAGAACATAAAGGTTTTTTATTTCAACAGGTTTTTTTTTAATTTATAAAAGTTTCCATCTCTTAAACCTTTCATCAGAAATTAACTATAATTGATCACAAATATTCCTTGGGACAGGTGACTTTTGTACCAAATACATTTTTGAATTTTTAAGGGTTAAGGTCATTCAACATATACCTTATATAAGTAAAAAGTTACGTATTTCAACAGTTTTTGAACAGGTATTGGTCATATCTATCACACATAAAAGCAACAGGCAATGGTTTTCAGACAAATGCACTCAGGGTCATTTCGGAAAGGACAATGTCACATATACCGTATAAAAGGAAAAAGTTCCTTATTTCACCAGTTTTTGAATAAGTATTGATCATATATCGCACAAATAAGTAATAGCCAAATAACTTTCAGACAAGTCACTCAAGGTCATTTTGTAAAGGTGAAGATCATTCAACATATACCTTATAATCATATAAAAACATTCATTTCAGCAGTATTTCAACAATTATTGATAATCAGGTCATTCGTCTTAGGAAGTAGTTCATTGGTTAGGTGCAGTGCGGGGAGCATCCATCAGTTTTACTGACATTCTTGTTTGAAGAATGCAGAATTTTACCATAATTTTGTTGTGGTTCTATCTTGTCATTACCTTACTGTTTACATATAAAACCTTATCAAGTGAAATTGTAAACTACGTATTTCGTGTCTAAGACCAACGAAAGATAAAGATAAAACATTACACAAATATGACACCATTGATAATGAGTATATAATTGAAGCATAAAGAATTCTATAGCCCATTTAAAACAAACATTAAACTAGATAAGGTACTCTTTGTTCCCAACCTGTTATGAAATAATCAATAATCGAACTAAGGCAACCTACATATTTTCAGCAAATTAGGATGATATTTTCATCAAAGAGGGCGCTATACAACTTATTATTTTCTATCATTCAACTAATCAACTTCCTGTTGATATATGCATACTCAAATATACTCAAGTTCGCAGTACTTAACTCAACGCACATGGTTTTCATTTTCAGATTTTTCATTTCGGCCAGCGGTCTTCCTGATCACGAAACAGAAAGAGTCAATCCAAACAGCGCCACTGTGCAGAACTACAATATTTCCATTCTGAAAACTCCCGAGGTTGTTGCGGTACCGGGGTGTGTTGGAATGGGAATGATCGGGATCACACGGACTGGTGTCGCCATCTATAATCCTTTGGCAGGGGGATACACAAACGCTGTAGAGGGATCGAGTCCGGAGGTGTTTGATAGTTGTGATGGACACGCCAGTCCAAATGGTGCTTACCATTATCATAAGATTCCGGACAGTTGTCTCTACCGAGGAGAAGTGGACGAATTCATCGGAGTGGCCCTAGACGGTTTTCCAATCTATGGACCAAGAATAGGAGAGTCACAAAATATCTCTGAATCCGATTTGGATAAGTGTCATGGAAAATTTGTGAACGGAAATTACCGATACTATGTTACCAACAAGTTTCCGTATTTTCTGGGGTGTTTTAGAGGGCGTGTCATCAATGAGGGAACTATTACTCAATACAACTGTTCCACAGCGTCATCACGTAAGTGTCCTCTTAGTAACTAGAAAGAAAACATAAATGTTTCAATGATTTTATGACAGTTTTTTTTTTTTAAAGAATTCTTAACTTCTATTGGAGTAAAGCAAAGCAGCAATATTACCAATAGATTCTTATTTACAATTCGGTTTTAATTCATAAAAATTCACTGAGGTTTACAACAACTATATAATGCTGTGTCTTTGTGAATTATGTTTCGTAAGTTTTGATTTGCTTCTTTCACAGACTGGAACTTGGAAAATTACGGATATACCTACTATCTCTGTCATTGTTTGACCTCCGGAGGGGAAGGTGGAACAGGGGGTGGTGGTAGACCACGACCAGAGTGTGCCCCTGAAAGTACAAACCGACCCGCAGATTGCCCGCCTTGTCCACCGGTGGGTTGTTCGACTGGTCTCCCCAATGTGGACGATGGATCCAACGCTGGTGGTCACGTGGTATCCGAATTGTTGCCCCTTTTGTCCTTGTTGTACATATCATTTTTGTTTTTGATTCATTAGACGCATAGAACGTGTATGAATTGATGCGCGTCAATATATTAAGTCAGCATTCTTCCAAACTGCCTATACGTCTATTGTGACGAATAATGTTTTATATAGAATTTTTTCCACTCTGCTTCATGATAATTTTTATTTTACATGTACCCCTATCTATCTATCAAATTTTCGGTGCGTGTGTGTGTGTGTGTGTCTGTGCGTGCAGTACATATCTGATATGTACACCAAACCATAAACATTGTTTTTACTACAGTAAAAATAAGTATACTATAGTAGTATGATAATTAATACATAATGCTAGTATGGTGTTCTGGATGTGTAAACTTTACAATAAAGCCATTGATATCAATCGTGCAATATTCATAACACGTATTAACAATAATTTGGAGCTGGATTCCATTTTTAGATGTATTAGCATGATCCCATATTACGATAATCATTAAGTGTGATCCCATACCACAATGCCTGAGTGTAATCCCATATTGCAATAATCATTGGGTACCGTTATGATCCCACACTGCTATAATTCTTGAGTGCGATCCCATACCGCGATTATTATCGAGTGTGATCCTATACTGCAAAATAATTATTGAATTCGATCCCATACTGTGATGATTGAGTGTAATCCCACATTGCGATAATTATTCAGTGTAATCCCACACTGCGATAATTATCAATTACGATCTGACACTGCGATAATTATCAATTACGATCTGACACTGCGATAATTATCAATTACGATCTGACACTGCGATAATTATTGAGTGTAATCCTATAATGTGATAATCATTGAATGTAATCCCATACTGCAGTTGAGTGCGATCCCACACTACGATAATTATGGAATTACGATATCAAAGACTTTCCATCACACATACAATGTATACGCAAAGGATTCCATTATCGAGGTGTGATGGTTTTCTGCCGGGAGGGGGGGGGGGACAGTTAATATTTATATCCAATAAAAAGAGAATGGTCAGTAAACTGTTAAAATTTATGACCAAGTATTGGTTTGTCCCATTATGGTCAGAGAAGTGTTAAAGTTTCCAAATAAAATACCTGGTTACACGTAGGAGTTGTGGTGAAATGCAGGTCATGTTGCCATTGCTGACTGCTATATTTTGGATATTTTACAGGAAAATGTATTCATATTTTGTATATGATCAACTATTATATTTTTCATTTTCACATGTCTTCATTAATAAGAAATAAAATACCTCCTAAAGAGAGTCTTTGAGTTTGTTCTGAATTATAGTAATGCATATTTTTTATTGGGTGAAGATAACGAACAAGTGATCCATTTCATAACTCCTATAAGCAATACAAAATAGAGAGTTGGGCAAACACGGACCCCTGGACACACCAGAGGTGGGATCAGTATGTATATATTTCTAAAGTTTTCGCCTTTGTTTGTTTTTTTAACCAATTATAATGATATCCATTTCATCACGAATGCGATGCAGTTGTGAATACGTCATGCATGAACCTTGATAAATATGAAAAGGATAAGGAGAACAGTTATTAATTTCCAGGCTGTCCAGCACCCTTGGACAAAAAATAAGGGCAAATTTTAGGGGTAAAATTTTAAAAAATTAGGGCTAAATTAAGGCTAAAATTAGGAATTTTTAACCAAATTGCGGCAGTTTTAATTATTTAAAAGGACTTACCTTGTCAAATTTGACAATAAAGAAACTCACATGACACACAAATAAGATGTTACATAAATCTCAACTCTTTATCACAAAGTCACAACCAATAAACAAGCTTGACACATGGATCCACAGGTCAACTGCCTTTCACTGCATCAGCATTATCTGAATAAGAACTGCAATCTACGTTAATAACACTCATTTTGTATGAATGCATTTTGATTTTTCAAGACTGATAAAAAAGTAGGAATTGACATGAAAAATAAGGGCTTTTTTAGGATTTCCCCTTGAATTTTACATTTTTTTTAAAGGAATTTTAGCAAAACTGAAAAAAATTAGGAATTTTTAGGAATTTTAGGGCCGCTGGACAGCCTGAATTTCATATACTCCATAAAGAATACAAAATCACGCTTTGTTCTTAGCCAAATGGTCGAAAATACGAAATTAAGAGTATAGGGCAAACATGGACTTTTGGCCATGCCAGAGGTGGGATCAAGTAACTATGAGGAGTAAGTATTCCCTCTTGACCGGTCGGAGTAGAGAAAATTAGAACATAAAGAACGGTGTTGGTGTCAAACACGTCAGACATCATGTGACCCAACGACAGGTTATATTGGCAAATGAGATCATTATAAAGACCATAGAATTTGCGAAATGCTGACTTCAAACAAAAACTGTCGAAATCATTCTAACATCATTCTAATTGTCAGTAACTTGCCTCGATTTAAAACCTGATCATACGCAGAATATACTACCGCGTTTGGAATCAGTTGAGAGACATAAATACAATATGCAGGTGATAATGGAATATAGCTAAATAAATATGGGAAGTTGACAACGGAGAAGCTGAAATCATCCCGTTTCTCATAGTTGAGTTCTTAGTTTGCGGATAACATTTATTTTCAATATGATATCCAAAATGAAGTACATGTGGAAGAATTTGTGGTGTCTTTTTTTTCGAGTTCAATGGAATATACTGAATTGGCATATGAGTAAAGATGAATGAAAGGTGAAGGTAACGAACAGTGATAACTGAATAACTCCTATAAGGAGTACAAAATAGAGTGTTGGGAAAACACGGAAACCCTGGATATACCAGAGATAGAATCACGTGCTTAAGGGGAGCAATCATCCCCCGTCGACCGGCCACACCCGATGAATATCATTGATAGAGAAAACGGCGATATACTAGCGCCTAAATGTAGAGTTGAAGACCATAGCAAGACATTTCTTCTCATATAGAAGCTTTTGAAAAAAATTGTCTCATAATAACATAAATACAGGTCAAATTTATGAGGGAAGACAATTCGTGTCCATGGGAATTCCAGCAGACTGTTGGAATACCTGATCACCAAAGACCACGCAGATATTGTCAATTAGGAATTCCACCATCTTTTTAAACATCAACTTTGGAGTACTTGTGCGTAGAATCTAAATAGCTTTTAAACATTTTTTTTTGAAAAACTAATCGTTATAAGGTAAATGTATAATTATTTCCCGTGTTCCATTTACATTTAAAAAAAAAAAACCAGTTGTCTATGATCTCAGAAAGCCAAGATTCTTTTCATTTTTCGTGAGAAATGGTCGTGTAAAGTGTTAAAAAGTCATACGTGCTGATTTCAAATTAAGAAAAGTATATACAATGTACATGTAGTACCTCTATGGTCAATTCACCTGTAACAAATATAATTTTCAATAGTAAAATCATCATCACAAGATTCTAACTTCTACATGTATATATTGTAAGTCTTTCCTGATACAGCTTCTAACTTCTATATATTGTAAGTCTTTCCTGATACAGCTTCTAACTTCTATATATTGTAAATCTTTCCTGATACAGCTTCTGTGTTGAGGCTCGCATTGCCTTCTTGGTGAACTTTTAAGCTTTCGAAGAAAACTTTCTTTTAAAGGAGGCAGACTTGAAATTATCCATGATAAAAGATTTAGAGACTCGGGTGTGGCATAACATATCTGACCTCTTTTGTGTTAACATGTCTTATGTAAGAGGCAGTTTTCTTTTAATTGGAGTTTCCACTAGAAGTTCTTGTAGAATTTAATATCATGAATGTCTTGGAGAGTGAGGTGCAATCAACACCAACACGCATAGTTCCTTCCAAACCACTAGAGGGATCAATACTGGAGGGGAAAATGCATCAGCAAACATCCTTTCCCATGGTACACGGAGTGCATCCAATGCCCAAGCTAACTGGAAAGGGAGATCAAAACATTGACAACTTCTCGTTCTCTCTCGTTGCAAACAGGTCGATATTCTGAGTGGAGAACTCCTAAAAAATCTGATTGATAATCTCTTGCTTCAAGCTCCATTCTGTTATCCGAACCCCCATACGACCTCGAGGCTGGTCGTTTACTAATTTCCTGAAATGTGAGCAGCTTGAATCAGTATATCTCTCAAATTATTCCACTGAAGTATCTCCCAAACTAGAGAGCACAGCTGGAAGGACTTTATATGACACCACAGTGGAATTGCCGCACCTCAACAAATTTCTGCTCTTTATCAATATATTTTCGAAATGAATCGGAGTTCACTGAACTGCCCTCATTTCTAACCAGTTTTGTGTAGCAATTCCTCTGCTGGGGACTACTGGTGCCTGAAATTTGATAATCGTTCAGATGGGTTCCCCATCCTTGTGATGAAGCATCCGTCCATAAGGTCACACCGTGTGGCTGCTTCTATTGTTCCGCTATCTGCCGGCAAACTTTTGAACTGAAGACGGAATCCTTCCTGGGTTATACTTGAAGCCCATTTGTCGTTATTCTTCTCCAACTGGTCACAAAATTTACTAATCTCGTCCCTACCTGGGGAGACACTGATGCCTTGGAAAACTGCCTGCTGTGCCCCCTAGGTTCCCACAGTTACTATTTTGGGGCTTAAAACCCCAATTAATCATCATTAGAACTCTTAGAAGAGGCTACACTTTTCTCCTGATACGCACTTTTCAGTTTGAAGTTCCTGTTATATGTAAATTTATTATTGACTGTCCTCTTAGGAACTTTGGACATACTTGCTTGACGTTGTTTTGCATCACCATGAGACGTATCCTCAAACTTCCTTTTCAAATACCCTCAACTCCGGGATGTTTTGTTTCTTTCGCATCTCTTTCATGCTCTGCACTGGTGTGAAGTACCTCGAAATACTCCCCAAGAAACAAGATCATAACCAATTGTTTTCATTTCTCGTTTGAAACATGTACTAAGTATGTTGTTGAACTTTTCTCTCAACACTCGATTTGGTCCCTCGCTTCGCTCGGCACCAAATCTCTTGGTACTCGAGAAAAGTTTACCAACATATACTTGGTACTTTACAAAACTTTGGAAAATGATCTGCTGACACAACATATCTTTGTCTTTAAAAACACGGACCTTGCCATTCCTTATCCACGTTCATGAAGGCTTGTATAGCCGATCCCTCCAACGGAGGCCTAATCATTGAAGGTTCTCTATTACAGCGTAAAGCTCTGACACACAAGTATATTCTTGCTCTGGTTTATCAGCCTCTAAGGAAACGTTTAATACCGATGCTAGCTTAGCTATAAAGCCCTTCCAAACTCCCCGTGTTATTAGAAGCAAATCTTTAAGACAGACTCCGTCACATTTCTCATTACTGTGTGACCTAGAATCATCTAATCACCAATTATCATCAACTAGTGATGTAGCTGTTATGTCAAAATATTTTTTCAGAGAGCTACAGTTCTGCAGCTGCTAGTGATGGGAATCGGTGAGAATTTCATAATCGATGATTGGTTTACCGTACCTAACTAATTATCGATTATAATCGGACAAAGAGAAATTCTATAAAACAAGTCATTTAACTACTGAAAAAGTGTAAATCAATATTTTCTACGTTTATATTTGTTGTTTCTATTGCTGAGATTGTGTAAATAAATATTTTGTTTGTATTTGTTATTCATATATTATCTTAATATCCTTTAATTACATTTACAAAAGTCAATACAATTTTCCCGGGTATGAATACTTGCGCTTTCATGTGCGCCGTCATGACAATAAACAAAACTTTTAGGTTAATGGATAGGTCACGGCAGGAATATTCTTCAATTCCTACAGTCCTTGAGAAAACAAAATCTAAAACCCGATTAATTGGAATAAAATTTTCATAATCGAGCGCTTATAGAATTTGCCAACAATCGACTGATTTTCGATTATAATCGATGATTGGAACACCACTATCATCAACCCTGTCATCTTCCAAGTCTAGAACATCAGGACCAACTGGCCTCGTTTCTCTTTCAAGTTAAATCGTCGGACCGTTACTAAACTGTCGATCTATATCTGTATTTAATTTAACAGACTGACCTGGGGTCTCTATGACCCGAGGGAGCAACATTGTCTAGGTTACTTTGTTGGGCCATTCTATTTGTCAGTGAATGCATTAAATGCTTGTTCAGGCCAACTCATAAAACTTCCCTGTCCACTCGGGAGGTACAGCGGGAATAAAAGGTACCCGCGTCTGACCGCTCAGAGACCGTATCTGTGCAGGATTTATAGATATAAAGGTCGATAGGATTATGTCCACTCCGAGGCACAGACTGGTCTTGTTGGGTCGTTATTCAACGTGTCCTACCACTATTGTGACATCAAAATGGGAGCATTACTTTCATTTGTTCCCGCACTTATCCTCTCTCGTCTCGGATAACGACTAGGGGGATCAATAGGACTTTGTAGCTTTGGCCAAAGCCTTGTCCACCATCTTGTTATATGCTACTACACGTCACAGCCCTGCATATATTGCTGGTAAATTCCTCTGTACACACACGATGTATATATACATAAAAAATTGTATAAATCATATATAAAAATTAGTGCGCAATGCTTGGAACTACTTTACCGTATAATATACTTGGGCCAGTTTTTGTATGTTTCCATAATGCATGATCATAAGTAAACAAAAACATTTCTCAAGACCATGAGAAAAAAAAAACCACCAAAAAAATGATGGTGTCCAAACACAAACTAAAGTTATGAAGAGTTCCAGGTTGAGGGAGATACATATGTAACTCTACTGTATTTTTAATGTTTGAAGCTCGGGCACATTGCAAATAATTGATGCAGGCAAGTAACTGAAATAAACAATTTTAAAAAAAAAAAATCAAAACACCAGACAACACAGCTTTAAAGTTTTTCCATTTAAAGCCTAAAAACAACTTTAAAGCAAATCCTTCATATCAATAATCAAGTTGGTCGTGTTCCTACACTAAAATTGTGTATCAAAGTGTGCCATAAATTGACATCACTAACAAAAATTTCATATCAATATCACTGAGTACCTGAGCACTTTATAGATTCTTTAATAAAAAAGACGAAATAAACATCATAAATGACAGTGAATTATGAAGTACAATGAGTTTCATGATTTAAGTTTATAATGACGCTCATCCAGCTACATATAACTGTGTCCCACGCTCCCAGGGCACTATGAACACAACATCACACTCTGGTCCACTCTCATCCAGTCAATAAAAACAACGGTCATCAATCACTGCTGCCCAAATCTACTCAACTGGAATTCCTATCCAATCCGGTCCAAAGCTTCCAGTAGGATGATACTGTTGCCCCTGACAACCTTAAAGAGAGAATGTTGCAATATAAAATGATATGCATTATAAAAAAAAAAAACCACCAAACAAACGAACAAAAAACAACCAGCTAAAAGGATGCACATTTTCTAAATTCACAATTACCAATGTTTCTGACTGCCAATAATTTTTTTTTTGTCAGTGGCTTTCAACATCACATGAAAATATTGGTAACTTCTGTATAATCAGTCCATTATCAAAAATTTTACTCTGTTTCCATTGTTTTGCAAATGCAAATATCGACAATTTGCAGTCAGAAGTTGTTTCATGGTATCTTAATTTAAACTGAGCAGCTCTCCTGTGAAGAAAACCCTAGATTTGCCTAAGGGACAAAACTCTACTAAGTGCTTTGTCTTTGGATCTCTCACAGTAGTTTTCACTAAAACCCACAGGACCGTGGTCCAAAGGTAGTAAAATTTGTGAGGGATTAGCAAACATCAAACTCAACAGGCACAAAATATATTTCACACATATATTGTTAAAGCTGAATTGATCAAATGAAAAACAATTTACAAGAATTGTGGATTTATAGATAGATGTATTGTGAGTGTGTGGGTGGGGGTTGGGAGAAAAGATGGTGAATTTGTTTGATTTGCAAGACCTACAGGCTTAAAAGAGTTTACATCAATTATAGTCAGGGTCTACCTTACAAATTTTGGATAGTCATTTTTTATAAAATTGAAAAGTTTCAATAAATTAAATATTTCATCACCTTATTATATTAATTGATATTACAATAGACTGATGTAAATTGTGGGATATGTCTCAATGATGTCCTTATCTAGTTTTAACACCTGGTCCAGCATTACTAAACAACTGTTCTAAAGATTAATCAAATCTCTTTTTGATCATCTCTTATTAAATGTGGAAAAAAGGCATTTCTTTGATCCACTTTATATATCTAAACCAACTGTTCAGCTGAGCAGGTACTAAGACTTTGTGACCACCATCATCCTATTGGTAGAAATTGTTTGACAGATAGAGCACTACACCTACCACCATGCCTATTTGGTTCCTCTCTCCCAGTTTAGTTTCTTCCAGACATTCGTCCACCACCAAGTTCATAAAGGGATCATATCCACGTAGTACTCCTGTGATCTGTCTGCCTCCATTCAGCTTCACTACAACACACACATCTATTGTTTAGCAGTCAGTGAAGGGGTTTCTAATGATCCACAATCTTAAAACAATGGAAGTTAATCAAGCTGGTATATTTGACGGTTATTATAGGAATAACGTCTTTATGAGCACTACATACATGTAATACACTTATTCGCTAGATGAGCAAGTAAATTATCTTTAACAATGTTTAACATAACAAACCCTAATACTCATATATTAGATTTTGGCAATATTATCAGTAAATGCAGTAATACATGTTAGTTTCCACAGATTTGAGTAGGACAAAGGCTTATAAGGGATGGGCCGGTAAACAGGATGAATACAGTATGTTTTGCTCATGCTGCAAAATCTACAATTTACACCCATTCAATGTATTCAGAAATGAGAAGTTATGAAAGGAACAGGGATCGACTTTCACGCGCGTCACCTCGTCATTCCCACCCTGAAATGATTTCTGTTAACCTGGTTTGCGCAAATGGCAACCTGGTGACGAGTATGGATGTGTATATATTTCCACTGGACATTTAGAAAATGAATATGTTATGGGTCAGAACAAACCATTAATATAGTGCAGCAGAATTTACGACAAAAGGCAATTATTGCTCTTGCATAATAACATGCAAATCGGGTATTTTCAAAATTCTAAAAGACCACTTCCATTATCGCACCAGAACAAAAAACTAACAAAGTTTTACCGAGTGGATTTATTTCTTTTCACATTATTTTGAGTTGTATTCGTTTTCTAAATGTATACAAATTTAGTCAAAATCCAAACTCATTACCAGTAGTGCTGTGCGATATTACTGGATAACCGGTGAATCATGATTCCGTTGATAGCAATACGTATCGCAATATGTTTTTATAAATACAGGTTCGGGTTCATTACAATATTCTGTAAATTCCTTACATAGGTTACCTGTCCCGTATTAAAGTTTAAAAATGGCGGCGAATTAAACTGATCGTAAATATCTGAATGAAAAAGGAAAGGCTCATATAGTATATATCACTTCAAACTAAAGAAGGAAAACGAAATACATATAACAGATATGCCTGTATGCAAAGGTCAAGAAAACGAATAGTGATCAACTCGGGACTCCTATAAGGAATACAATATACATGTACTAGAGAGTTGGGCAAACATGAACCTGTATGTGATTACTGTAACAAAATCAGTGACACTACAAACCTATCCAATCACATGCGGAGGCACCACTGCAATGTTAACACCAATTCGAGCCAAAGTGAACAGAAAACCGGATCGTGTCAGGTTGTTTCGACTTCTACTCCCCTCCCCCCGGGTCATGTTACGCTTTCCGCAAGGATGAGTGGTGGATTTGCAGTGTTCGAAATTAACCATAGACCGAGTCTATGTCAATTGTAATTGAGATAGACCAAATTGTCCATGCCAATTTTCTAGGTATAAAGCAATAGAGTTATCCCAAAAGTCGACGTCTGATAAACGTTATGAGGAAAGGAGGACATTGTTATGGAAATGGAAAGCAAATGCTTTTTAAGTACATTAGAAGTAAATAACAATGTTTTAAATTTGTGGTATTTTTCTTCAATGTTGCAGTCTATGCCAATTTGATGAGGTCTAAGTCATCTTGTTTTGGCATAGACCTGTGGTCTATACCAAGTTTAAAACCAATTTCGAACACTGGATTTGAATTGAAATATCCTAGCAAGAGCTTCAGCAATAACTGAACAAATAGCCTAAAAAGCTAGTAATCTGAACCATTTTCTGATTCATCTATTCATTTGTCAATGTTTTGTCAAAGTTTAAATTTATAGTGTTTTAAGTAGAATGAAAGAAATATCCGAAGATAACTGTTTTTGTTTTATTTCATAAAGATTGTTATAAAATTGTGATATATTGCAATACAAAATTTAATATTGCAATATATCGCTATACGATTTTCGAGTCGCAATACCCAGCACTAGTCACCAGGTCGCCATTTGGACGAACAAAGTTAGCAAGCGTGTCCTCAAAAATCATTTTGGGGTGGAAATGACGAGCATGAATATCGAACCCTATCCAGTGAAATTTTATAATTGGGATTGGAGGTTTGAATAAATATTTTTCAGTCTCAGTCAAAACGTTTGAAACAACTCAAGATGGCGGAAAAACGAGGTTTAGAGTACACATGTACAGGGTTTGCTTTTTTATAATTGAAAGATATCAAATTAAAAACACACCTTTTATCATGGCAGGAATTTTGTAACTGGCGACTAGAAATTTTTAAATAGCGACCAGAAATATCTCTAGGTCGCCATTTCGTGACCTGATAGCAAATGTAACTTGGAGCACTGAAATGTCATGTAAAGATAAACTGCAATGATCTTACCGACCAAATTCTGTTGCTATCTGAGAAGTGAAAATGCTAAATCTCAACTCAGCAGTAATTTAAATCTCTGTTGCATAAAAATTCACGTTATGCACGTCACACGGACGCCATATTTGTTGTTTTTGGTAATTTGTAATCGGTGCATCGAATTGAATGATATGAATCGCTGTGCACCGAATTTTCGGTGCACCGCATAGCCCTAATTTATTTATAATTATGATTTTTTTTTTTTTTAAATTTTTAAAACCTAGAAAATCAGCATAGACAATTTGGTCTATCTCACTTACAATTTGGCATAGACCAGTGCAATTTCACATAGACCCTGCCTATGGTCAATTTTGAACAGTGATTTTTCTACATTTTTTTACAAGGGTCCTATGGCTTTCGAATTGGGAAAAATTGTTGACATTTTAGTCAAATTGGGAAAAATCAATTTTATCATAAATATGTTTTAAAATCATATCAAACATTATATTATCTTTATTTTACACTTCTAATTCTCTTTAACTGTCTAAAATTTTCAACTATTCTATCCAAATCATCATTCCCATAACTCTTTGTCAAGTCTTACATATATAATTCACATCGAGTGTTTATTTTTTTCAAATACGTTTTCCTTTCATAATTTTATTATTGGGAAAAATGCAAGCTAAATTGAGAAAAAACTTGGCAATTTTTAGGAGGGGAAAGGGCCGAAATTCGAACCCAAAATGGGCCTTAAAAAATCACTGACACTGTAAATCATAAAATCAATTTTACTTGGCTTAACCAGTGACACACAACATAACTGTACTTACAATTGATTTTCTTCTCCATATACCTGAAAATTAAGCAAAAGTGTCATTAGAAAAGATCCATTGACAGAATTTTATAGATTACCAAAGACAAATATCTGTTATTATTCTCTAATTTTTCAACAAGGAGGATCACTTTTGGTAAAAAAAAAAAAGAAGCAAATCGCATTATGGCTTTTCGACAAACTCTACATGATGATTTAATTTTGCACACCATTTGATTAAAATAAAGCAGGCCAACACTTTGGAACTGCTGTGATTTTTCTACATTTTTCATTAGGGTCCTATAGCTTTAGAATTGGGAAAAATTGTCGACATTTCAGTCAAATTGGGAAAAATAAATTTTATCGTTACAAATAAGTTTTAAAATCATATCAAACATTATATTATCTTTATTAATTTTACACATCTAATTCTCTTTAACCTTCTAAAATTTTCAATTATTCTCTCCCAATCATCATTCCCATAACTCTGTAAAGTCTTATGTATATGTGAAAAAATTCACATCGAATGTTTATTTTTTAAAAAATACATTTTCCTTTCATAATTTTATCATTGGGGAAAAATGCAATCTAAATTGGGAAAAAATTGACAATTTTTAGGAGGGGAAAGGGCCAAAATTCGGACCTAAAATGGACCTTAAAAAATTACTGAGCTGTTTAAAATCATTATCATCCGAGGCATACCTGATATATACAAGATGCAATCACATTCTGTATAAAGTTTACAACTTAAAAATGCCTGCCTGGGGATAAAGATCCAGGGTTGATGTCTTTAAGTATGATGATATTTAACAGGTTGGGAACACTTTCCCTACAGAGAGATATTTTCGCGAAAACGTCATTTTCCGTCTTTAACAAGAGTTAATATATCCCGTACAACAGAGAAAAACACCCGTGGAGTACATCTCTTTGTGTTTCACATGAACAGAAGAAAAAGTGCTAGAATGTCTAATAGTTCTGCAATATAAATCAGAACAAAAGTTCAGCCCCCTTCCCTCTTGCGCAGCAACATCATCAATATGAAATATATTTAGACAGTGTTATCAATTTTATAGAGACAATTCACGTAATGTTGAGTGTGTCACACTTACTCAGCATTGCACGGAATTTGCCATTATTTTTCAATCAAAACACCTGTTCATGGTAATGTTTACTTTCTCGCTAAAGAAGGATAATCGCGTATAGGGGTTCCCAACCTGTTTAAGGAGCGGTCAGCCAAGCACGATCGCCATGACCAGAGAGCTCACTTGGTAGAGCACTTGAGTGGAAATTCTGGGGGCCGGGTTCGCATCCCGGTCTGATCCGTTGCATTTATGATTTTCTACCTTCTTCAGGTTCCTGTTACACAGAATTAATGGTCACGACTGCTTTACACTTACCTTATTTCAAACAGACTACACGAAATGCATTTGACTTTTCAATTAATTCAAATACATCGTTTATAAACATCATGCAATCTTTCCAAATATTTAAATACAATAGATGATCTGCATAAAAAAATGCAAAACTTAGTACAGCTTTCATCAATATATCTCAAGTTGATACATGACATAGATCCTGCACCATACAGTTACAAGTGTGTAAAAGAAAATTACTTCTTTAACTCTGGTGGATGGGCTTTACTCATTTTGATATTCTTTGGATTGTAGACCCCTTAATTTTCTTCTAAAAATGCCGGCAATCTCAAAACGCTTTGTTTACGTTTAGTCTTTGTTGCAGAGGCGCTTGGTATGGTGAGGATTATTATTCAGTCTTTTGCATAGGCAAAAGTGATTGTGGCAGCTTAAGTTTGCAATCTTTTAAAGTCATTACTGAATCTGATATTACAGGATCAGAATACAATTTCTTCTCATTGTTATATATTACCGATACACGAACGACTTAATGAATCACAAATCTACATCTTTTAAGAGTTTAATTTTTATACGTCACTGTTTTCTGTGCACACCATTTAGCGCCATATTTAATAAAATAAGTTTTGGATTAAAAAAAGAAAGTCACTAGGAATTCTGTCTCCTAGAGACGTTTACTGTTCACGGTTTTAATGAAGTAAGTACACTTGTTATACATTAACATTTGTATAAAATTTATTGTGATTTGTTTTAACTGTTTGAAAGCATGACAATTTTTTATCTGATTATTGATGATTTTGCAGTGCATTACTGTAGTTTGACAACAGACATATCTTCTATAACTTATAAGTTATAACATATTATAATGTTTGTTCTCTAATAGAAACAGACAATCCAAGCAAGAAATTTGTCGTTTTATTTGTCTAATATCTTTCATGCAACGAAAGACAGACAGCAAATTAAACAGCTGATACAAAAATGACATTGTTTTGAAAGAATCAGAGGTATAATTCAAAGGAAACTTGTTTTTATTGGTAACATTATTTTTCCTTGATTGATTCTTTCCTGATAAGGCACTCCCAGAATTTGAAATCAAGTCCCCACACTCAAGCCAAGAAAAACCAAAAATAGCTATAGAGCTCAATAATTTTTTTTTTAACTGAAATGCAGAAACAGGGTTCTCCATCATATGAAATTTTACTGCAGAGAAAAACTCATTAAACTGAGGGCTGGAATTGACTTTTAGAAATGTGTTGGTCTACAAACCATTCTTGATAAAGTTTTGAATGCGTCCAAATGTCCAGTAAATTTTGATTAAATCTAATGTTGTAGAATCTGAATGTGATCTCAAAACTGATAAACATTTTCAATTTCGATAAACATTTCATTTGATATGATCCACAAATAGGTAACAGAAGTGTAACTGTATATATAAATATATACATAAATTTCACTTCTGGTTAGAATTATAACGTTATTGGTAATATATCGAAACATAATGTTTTATTTAGGCGACAATCAATTGTCGATCGTTCTTGACTCTTCGATTCTGATTATCGATTCTATTTTTCATAATCAATTGTCGCCTGTATACTAATTAAAATCAAATCTGAGATTCATCTGACTGTTAATCCCGCTTTTATATTGGACGTGTGCGGGGGAGAGTCGGAGTGGACTCCACATTGAAAAGGGGGCATTCAGTACCACCAAAATCTGACCAATCTCTATCGGACCGTGATTCCACTGTCTGCTGCATTACATTGTCCTTGTTATCAATATTTATCCTTGTCTATATATTGATAGGGATATGAAACCAATGCTCTCTCATTAGATAGCGTATTGGAAACATTTCATGAAACAATGTCCAATAATATATATATGAAAGAGAGGGTTTCGTCTTGAAAATAATGTTTTTTTTAATAAAGTATGATTTGTTGTCTACAGTTAGAATGGCAGACATGGTAAAGATGTAATCTGATTAAAATCAGCTCCTTGATCTGTTCCTATTTTTATATTGTCGCTAATGACGATTGATATGTCAAAGGATTTTTCACAGATCAATAGTACACAGGTTACCTTTTACAATTGGTGTGGAAAACAGTGACAATGATCAACTCCAAAATGGTGAAGGTAGTGGTAATCCGCAGTAGGTGGGTACACATGTATTACCATAATTTTATTCTCTTTTTAGGTCGGAAATGTCAGAGAATGATACTTACACAGTATTTGATACTGAGACACAACAGCCATTAACAGTAACTGTAGCACAAGGGGGTGCAGATGATTCTCACGGCACGATACAGTATATCACACAAGATGGAGTCCAAATACAGCAGATCACCCAGCCTGGCGGGGAAATTGTGCAGGTGAGAGGAAAGGTTCAGGCAGAAATTATACAATTAAATGTTCAGTCGGGGGGGGGGGGGGGGGGGGGGGGCTTTGTGTCAAGAGGATAATTAATTGTTCAGTCAGCATGAAGAAAACAAAAACAATTGTTTTTAATGATTATTCTCATCTGTTTGTACTTTCAATGCATCTGACAATTCTCCAATATCTGGCAATAGACTATATGTCTTATGAAACACATAATACATACAGTTGCCAAAATTCACAGCTCAAAAATTCTAGCCTTGCTGCACTCACAGTCAAGATTATTTAAGATTGTTGTAGGTATAGTTTTTTAATGCTTTATTGATGAAAAAAAGATGCTATTATGAAATCTTTTAGGTGTAAGGGTAAAAATATATATTGTAGGTTGAGAAACTTGGCTTAAGATTGTATTTTGATTTTGTCTCAGCAATAAATCAATCAATCGAAAAGCAAATCTGTGTATGCTGATGCTGAACAAGCAAACAATGTAGAAATGTTATTTTTCATTTCACAGAATGGTCCACAGGTATGAGATTATTTTGTCCCTTGGGTTAATTTGGCTGATGTGTATTTTGGAATCCTTGGGATCATGGATTCTCCACCCTTTTCTTTTTTAATAAGAAGCATGCATATGCACTGATTTAAAATGGATGAAGGTTCTACTAACGAAAATTTCATTTGTTTAATTAAGACTGAGTAATTAATTATCCTTTGGGTATTGATATTTCCTTTTTATATATTGATTGATATGTTATGCTCTTATTTTAATCATTTTCTATTTGTCACAATTTTTGCATACTGTAGCAGTTTTAAATATTAAATAAATCTTCAAATTACTTTCAGGTTGCAGATGGAACTCTTTCAAACATTTCAAACTTTACTAGTGTTTCACAGGCTGCAGCTCCCATTGCGTCGGGGGCTGGCCAGATTGTTCAGACTTCAAATATTGTTCAACAGCCTAATAATCTGCTGGTCCAAGGTACACCCCAGGTGAACAGCAGCACACAGATGACACCTGCCGTTGGAGTTCCTCAGATGTTGTTTTTAAATCAGGTGACTGTTAATGGACAAACTTCCTTCGTGCTGGTGGACGCTAACAACAAACCTGTGCAGCTCCCTCAAGGTATGAAACTGATCAGAAGAGTGAAATAAACTACCTGTATAAGGTATGAAACTGATCAGGCGGCCGTTTCACTAACCAATCGTAGATCGTAAACGTAGACTTAAATGTGAACGTAGCACGTACGACCGTTTCACTAAAAGTTACGATTTGCGATTTACGATCAGTATTGATCGTAACCCTACGAGTGGTCTAGGGTTATCGTAAGTGCTCCTACATGCACGTAAATGAGCAATATGGCCGCCATGCTGGCCCCGCCTGAGATCATTTTGTGGTAGTATTTACCTGACCGAGTTTGTTTATGCTTTGTAGGAAGAAAACAATCACAATGACTTGCAGTCTGCTTTTACACAAAAATATTGAACAGTCCGAGCCCGAATCTTAAATCAATTAGAGTTGTCCTTCTTTGTTACGCACAACCACAGAAATGTCAGTCTCGCAGGGGTCAAGTCCGTTTTGGGCCCGGGCTCTGTGATACTACAAATATAGTAAATTCATTGTAACACAGAGTTTGGGTCCAAAACGGAACTAGCCCCTGTGACCAGTCTACTGATATAAATGTAAAGGCAATGCAAGAATTCATATTTTAAAAAGTGAGGGGGGGGGGTGGGGTGTCAATATATCAAACTTTGCATGTAATAGTATCGAGAACAGTTGTTAGAAAAGTAATGGGGGGGGGGGGGGTATAGCTACATATGCCTGCATCACTGTTAGATTACATAACTGTATATTTAACATTCGGCAGGATCCAAGACATTAATATTCTCATGTTCACAGTGCTCCCACTGGACCAGAATTCCCTTTCGCCACTTTTTCGGGGAGTGGCGCGGCACAAATAATCACATGCTTTACAATTATTTCCATCATATTATATATTATTTTATTCATTACACTTATTTTAGCATTTTTAATCAGTTACATTACTTAATCATATCCAGCTACCATACCTAAACATTTCTTTCTGAAATAATAAGAAGTTGATTTGTTTGATAAATTCTATTATGGAAATCAAAATTCGGGTAATAAATCATATAAATATAAAGCTTTATGATGCTACACCCCTCAGTGAAAACATTGTGTACATTGGCCGAAATGCAGATGTCACAAAACATCAAGCCCAATTTAGAGTCGTATCTCAACCCTATCAAATTTCCGTTTTTGTATGGAAGATTTTGCAATTTGGACAGAATCAAATGTTTGAGCAGGTGGGCTTGACTGTAAAGCCAAACATAGATATTTTTTTTAATTTTAGACTGACTAGGGTCAGAAGCTACAAGTTTAGTATCAAAATAGAATGGGGTGCATAGTCTTATGAGATTAGCATTTTTATACTGTTGTCTGTTGCGCACCGAACTTCAAAGAAAATTATTTATTAAAATTGCTATGTCCATATGAATGGTGACCGACCGCATTGTTTATGAAATATTCGAACTAAAATCAAACACATTAAAATCTTGTAATCAACGAGTTTGGCCGCAAAAACAAACAATTGATGTATTCATATATGCATTATAGACAATAATACGGCCAATTTAATTACCGGTCGGTTCTCTGGTTAAGAATTGACATTAATGTGGAGATGATAACACGATAACGAATAAGACTAAATGTTAAACAATTGACCACAGCAGGGTAAACAGCTGTCCGATGTACTTTATTACATAATCACCGACTTTTTTGCAGCCATAAATTACCTGAGGCTGTGACCAGCTCTGTGTGCACTGGAGCGACGCGAGATTTCCGGTCGCACGCGTTGACTGAATAAACTGATTTTGACTGCATAAACAAACAGGCGATAATGTGTCATTGACAAAGGATTAAAAATACAATTTATTGCAAAAAGGGATTTTCGCCACTTTCAATTTTTTTTCGCCATTTTTGAAAAAAATTCGCCATTGGCGAAAATGGCGAAGCCCAGCTCGAGCACTGCATGTTCAGAAGTTAAGTTTCTTTAGTAACAGTTGATTTAATGATCCGAGACGTTGCGATTCGACGTACTCAGCTATTTTTTTCTCGTCAGATCAATACCTTTGATGCAACTGACTAACTGCATAATACATACACATTTTAAGGAAAATATGATAATAAAATGACTTGGTGATGGGAGAGGGGTTAAAATCCCACTTTTGCAAGTGGATTGTTTCTGTAGTTTTATGAAGGTCGTTAGAAATTAAACATACAAACTAGACCTTTATGTATACACATACAAGGGAAGGGTCATTATCGAACCCTTGGGGTTCCGACCCCTTTTTATAAAGTGCACACCTGTGGGGATCTGGGTTAGAATAGGTCCTCGGTATCTCTTGCTTGTCGTAGGAGGCGATTAAATGGGGCGGTCCTTCAGATGAACTGCAAACACTGAGGTCCCGTGTCACAGCAGGTGTGGCACGATAAAGATCCATCCCTGCTCAATGGCCTTAAGCGCCGAGTATAGGCCTAAATTTTGCAGCCCTTCACCGGCAATGGTGATGTCTCCATATTAGTGAAAATTTACGAGAGGGACGTTAAACAATATAAAAATCAATCATCATAAAGTGTAATATTAATAATAATTTTTATACGCCTGTCCGGACCTTGTGGGCAGGATACAGACTGAACCATAAGCCCTAGGACTTTACAACTTGGTACATTTGATCACCATGATGAGAGGAAGATGCCTATTGTTTTTCAAGGTCAAAGGTCAAGGTCGTAGTATCACTTTTTAGGAAAACCATGTGGGCAGGATACAAACCGATCCGTAAGCTCCAGGATATTATAACTTGGTATATTTGATCATCATGATGAGAGGAAGATGCCTATTGTTTTTCAAGGTCAGAGGTCAAAGGTCAAGGTCGTAGTATCACTTATTAGGAAAATCTTGTGGGCAGGATACAAATGGAACCGTAAGCTCCAGGATATTATAACTTGGTATATTTGATCATCATGATGAGAGGAAGGTGCCTATTGTTTTTCAAGGTCAAAGGTCAAGGTCGTAGTATCACTTATTAGGAAAATTTTGTGGGCAGGATACAAACCGAACCGTAAGCTCCAGGATATTATAACTTGGTATATTTGATCACCATGATGAACTGAAGATGCCTATTGTTTTTCAAGGTCAAAGGTCAAGGTCGTAGTATCACGTTTTAGGAAAACCTTTTGGGCAGGATACAAACCGAACCGTAAGCTCCAGGATATTATAACTTGGTATATTTGATCACCATGATGAGAGGAAGATGCCTATTGTTTTTCAAGGTCAAAGGTCAAGGTCGTAGTATCACTTATTAGGAAAACCTTGTGGGCAGGATACAAATCGAAACGTAAGCTCCAGGATATTATAACTTGGTATATTTGATCATCATGATGAGAGGAAGGTGCCTATTGTTTTTCAAGGTCAAAGATCAAGGTCGTAGTATCACTTATTAGGAAAACCTTGTGGTCAGGATACAAACGAACCGTTAGCATATTTATGAAGTAGCGCATTCTAAGGCTATCCCTCTTTATATCTTGATATCCATTTCTACAAGCATAATAATGAATTAGCTCACAGAGGACAGTGCTAACTTCACTAAAATATGAATCCCACTAAAATGTTTTCCTTGAGCAAAATCTAAGGGCGTATTATGCCACGTTGGCGTTGCTCTTGTTAATAAATGATCTGGATTATACATCATCACGTAAAGACGAAAGTTAGCATATGCTTACATGCCTAAACGGAAAAATATATATAAAAGACAAACGCATGGGGAAAATAAATTTCAAGTCATTTTAGGAACAAATTGAGCCCATGATTTGTTTGAAATTGATACAAATAAGTGAATAGATATTCATTAGTGTTACAGCGTATTTTACAACAATGATTAAATGCCGGAGTACATATCCATGGTTTGATGCAGGATAAAATTTCCTTTACTTGTGTGCAATTTCATTTTCATTTTATTATTTCCTTTTATCAATATAATGTCATTTTCTTATTTTGATTTTTTTTTTTTTAATCCGTTGAACATAGTTTACTTATTGATGGAAATTTGGCCCACATGAGCAGATCGATGCATGGCATTTAAAATTCTAAAATGTAAATCTTTTATGTTATTTCTTATATCATCCCCCCCCCCCCCCAATTTTAGTTACATGAAAGTCAATAAAAATTATTCTATCAATTGTTTAAACATTCTAGGAATTTTCTTTACGTTGCACTAGAGATCGGGCTCACAATTTCCATTATTTTTGTTGTCAACTTGCATGGGTTACTGCAGACGATAAGGATATGTTTAAAACCATGAAGAAATAATGAATGAATATTTCTTTCCATGGTAGGATTAATTTTAAATCTACCTCCATAGAGAAAAGAGTTCTAAAAAGTCAGACGTAAATCGCAATCGTAAGTGTTACGACTACGTTAGGTTTCGTGAAACGCTCGTATACGTGCGAGTCAAATGATCTTAAACGTAATCGTACGTTTACGATCTACGATCGCTTAGTGAAACGGCCGCCAGGAGAGTGAAATAAACTACTTGTACTGCAGTAGAAACTGATCAGGAGAGTGAAATAAACACTTTAGTTTGATATAGCATATATAAAATACGGTACGATGATGACTGATAAGTTTCTTTGGGGGGAAAAAATTTGCTATCTATGTCTAATGAAGAAAGCATCAGTACTGATTAAGGAAGAACTCTAAAACTACAAAGAATACCGCATTGTTTGATTTATTGATATATTCATGTTTTAAAAGAAATGAATGGCAAGAATTTTACAATGTGTGAAATTTACTTTTCTGCACTATAGACAATTGCTCTACCACATTTTCAAATTAATTCTACCGAACCGACAGATTTAGTATAGACCAACAACAAAGTAACAAATATCCTTCATGTTTATTGTACCCATAATTTATATTTCATTTCTTTTGTAACTTTGAGAGAGATTTATCACTCAATTTGGAATATGCATCTTGATCATTTTCAATGCTGTATTATTTGGTGATATTTTTTAAAGCTTGATTTGTATGAAAAGTGGAAGCAAATAATAATTGAACTACAGATTTTCAAAATGTGTGCATTAATTCACTCTGTAGACATATCAATCTTAAAATATTCATCTCACTGTATACCAGACAAATTTTCTATAGATTTTGCCTATTAGTTTCTGTTTAATTTTGCATGCTGCTTTATCATTTTAAAATATATAGACTGCGACTGAATTTTTGGAAAAGAGGTACAGATTTATTCATTTTTCTGTTTTTGTCTACAGGTATTCAAGTTATAAACCTGCCCACACAACCTGTCAATCAACAGATGCCCGTGGTGAGTATTTTGTAAAGATTCTGATTCAATTATGTAATAATTTAATTTTACTTGTAACACACAATTTGATTGGCTGAAGACATTGAAAAAATTTTGTTTATGTATAATGTAACTGGGTATGGGGACACGCCTTCTTTACAACCCCAAAACAGCACTACTTTAAAAAAAAAATTCACATTGTAGCACCGTTAAGTTGTAGGCCTTCTATAAAATAGAAAATCAAGAGAACAAACCGTGCAGAATAAAATAACTTTTGTTTGACTTTTTTTCTTGATGTTAAACAAGGCGTACATATTTTTTTCGTACATATTTTTAGCTCACCTGAACCGAAGGTTCAAATGAGCTTTTCTGATCGCTTTTTGTCCGTCGTGTGTCCGTCTGTCTGTTAAACTTTTCACATTTTCGACTTCTTCTCCAGAACCACTGGGCCAATTTCAACCAAACATGGCCAAAAGCATCCTTGGGTGAAAGGCTTTCAAGTTTGTTCAAATGAAGGGCCATGTCCCTTTCAAAGGGGAGATAATCACAAAAATAGGGTGGGGTCATTTAAAAATCTTCTTCTCAAGAACCACTGGGCCAAAAGAGCTGAAATTTACCTGAAAGCTTCCTGACATATTGCAGATTCAAGTTTGTTCAAATCATGGGCTCCGGGGGTTGGATGTCCGGGACCACAAGGGGGATCAAAGTTTTACATACAAATATATAGGGAAAAACTTTAAAAATCTTCTTCTCAAGAACCACTAAGCCAGAAAAGCTGAGATTTACATGAAAGCTTCCTGACATAATGCAGATTCAAGTTTGTTCAAATCATGGGCTCCTGGGGTTGGATGGGGTAACAATAGGGGATCAAAGTTTTACATACAAATATATAGGAAAAATCTTTAAAAATCTTCTTCTCAAGAACCACTGAGTCAGAAAAGCTGAGATTTACATGAAAGCTTCCTGACATAATGCAGATTCAAGTTTGTTCAAATCATGGCCCCCGGGGGTCGGATGGGGCCACAATAGGGGATCAAAGTTTTACATACAAATATATAGGAAAAATCTTCTTCTCAAGAACTACTGAGCCAGAAAAGCTGATTTTTACATGAAAACTTTCTGACATAGTGCAGATTCAAGTTTGTTCAAATCATGGGCTCCGGGGGTTGGATGGGGCCACAATAGGGGATCAAAGTTTTACATACAAATATATAGTTAAAATCATTTTCTCAATAACCACTGAGTCAGAAAAGCTGATA